>NW_019028996.1:480000-746914 GCF_002105155.1 Lobosporangium transversale | reverse complement strand
GAGAAACAACAACAATTCCATGGAGTTTTTCCTGACAACCTTCCAGTTGACACTAATTCCCCAATGTTTTTCTATAAACTCGATTTCTTTGACATCACCCTGTTCCGGTATATAGATGATGGCTTTGCCATAATCAGAACTACCAAACATGATAACCTTCCCTGGTCTAAAGAGACATTCAATCTTTTGAAACCATACATTGACATTAAACTTCATCAGATTTATGCCTCTTGTCAAAGTCTTAATATCACTATCGACCATGGTAACAATGGTCAACAAGTAGTTATGCTCGACCTTCTTATTTCTGTCGATAACAATACTAGTCCAACCCGATTTACTATTGCTCCTTTCGACAAACCCGTTAATAAACACCTATACACTGATCCAGATACATACTACCCTAGGAAATATGTTTTTAACTGGATTAATGGTGAAAACCAAAGACTAATTAGAAACTCTAGTCAGTCTTCTTTCCACACCCATGCCACAGCACAATTTGCCCAACATCTTCTTAATAGAAACTACCCCTCACATGTAATCAACAATCAACTCAGATTACACTCATACGATGAACGGAATACTCTTTTGTACCCGGCACCCTCGTCTCAGAAAAATGATACTATTATCAAAAAAATGTTCCTCCATAACATCCCTGGACGTGACAAACTTGAACAGTTTGGACGTATGATTCTACGAGATATCCATACCCTCAAACCTGCCCGTTATGAGAATACACAAACCACATGGATAATTTATAAAGGCTCCAACCTGCGCAACCAGTTGAACACCTATAATAAAAAGATTCTCCAATCCGCCCCAATAAGGAGTCGATTGTAGATGACTAGTTCAATGAGATCTCTTCTGTATCTTATATTATAACTAGCCCTCATCCCCGACAAAATAGGTCCGGTTTTTTAGACTTAGTAAGTTTTCTTTAGATTTTTTAGGAGTTTTCTCAGGTTCATGGTATAGGCCAGAGCTGACCCTCCTTGACCCTAACCCTAAAAATAACCCTAAAAGAAAACCCTAAAAATAACCCTAAAAAAACCCTAAAATAGAACCCTAAAAATAGACCCTAAAAATAGATACCTAAAAATAAATTTTGTCACGTGACCCTAGTTAAGGAGTAGAAAGCCACAAATAACTGGTTTGCTGGCTCCAAATAAACCTGTTTGCTAGGTCGACGCGTACCACGGAAATGATACATATATCCTAGGATTTTTTCGGACTTAGACCTTCCTTTTTTAGTCTAACCGTTCGGATAAATTATTTGTAATCTATACTTAGATTAATTTTAGATCTTACGTCATAACTGACTCAATCTGAAACAATCTAGGAGTTTCCGGATGAGACCCGATTTGGATAATGATTCCTTTTTGGGTTACCGTTCACCCTCTCTCCCGAGAGTCCGAGAGGCGTGAAAAAAGTATAAAAAGAAGACAAGGCTGAAGAGAAAAGATCGAAACAAGCACTTGTCCCGCAGTCTTCTTTCTCACTCTCAGTCACTTTTTCCACTTTTTCACAAAAAAAACCCATCCTACTTATCCTAAAATAACCCTAAAAATAACCCTAAAAATAAAAAAACCCTATACCCTAAAAATAACCCTAAAAAAAACCCTAAAAAATAACCCTAAAAAAAACCCTAAAATAGAACCCTAAAAATAGACCCTAAAAATAGATACCTAAAAATAAATTTTGTCACGTGACCCTAGTTAAGGAGTAGAAAGCCACAAATAACTGGTTTGCTGGCTCCAAATAAACCTGTTTGCTAGGTCGACGCGTACCACGGAAATGATACATATATCCTAGGATTTTTTCGGACTTAGACCTTCCTTTTTTAGTCTAACCGTTCGGATAAATTATTTGTAATCTATACTTAGATTAATTTTAGATCTTACGTCATAACTGACTCAATCTGAAACAATCTAGGAGTTTCCGGATGAGACCCGATTTGGATAATGATTCCTTTTTGGGTTACCGTTCACCCTCTCTCCCGAGAGTCCGAGAGGCGTGAAAAAAGTATAAAAAGAAGACAAGGCTGAAGAGAAAAGATCGAAACAAGCACTTGTCCCGCAGTCTTCTTTCTCACTCTCAGTCACTTTTTCCACTTTTTCACAAAAAAACCCATCCTACTTATCAAAAACCCTCAAGTTCCTCTCAAGATGGTCAATACTCACGCTGCCCCCGGCCCCTCCTCATCGTCAAGCTCTGCCCGTGGAAACCAGGATGTCTTCCAAGTCACCCCAGGTCAACAAGTTCCAGGTCAGGCTATGATCGATGCCGATGCCGAGATGGGAGGAGGGACTGCACCGGCAGACCTTCCCACCCTCGAGCAGCTCGTCGCTCGTCTCAATAATCATATTGGGAATAGTGACACCTCTCTGAACCCTGGTTCCTATCTTCCCTCTTTCAAAAAGGGAACGATGACTGACAGGGTTGCCGCAGACATCTTAAGCAAATTTGTCAATAAGGCGGCCATTCTTTTGGATAAAATCCGAATGGCTCAGAAGATTCTGCGTGAAGTCAACGCTAAGACACAACTAGGCTATTGGGGACATCTTACTGTCAACAATAACCGTGTTACCCTGTCAAAGGACGTCCTTGCTACACTTAGCACTTCGTTTGACAATTTGTTAGTATCGGCCATTAAAGCTGACAAAGCAAATATCATCCAACAATGCCAAAGTGAACTCAATGACACCCTCCCCAGACAGCTAGCGGACACCCTTTCATCTGCCCTTGTGGCCGTTGAAAACAATTCTCATCTGAATAATCTGGGTAAAGACTTCACCTACAAGCTGATTCGTGCCACTGCTATTGAGTTTTCTGCTCAAGTGCAAGTATTACGAGCCACTGCAGAATTCCAGCAATTAAATCTTGGATTAAAGGTATTCAAGATAATTGTTTCCCTTTGGTTTGCTCCACGATTAAATATAATCTATTCTAAGATCAACTCTACTTTCCCTCTAGAATACCAAGAAGGACGCCTCGAAGAAGAAGCCAAGCAAACCCAAGCCATCACGTCGACAGAACGACACCAACAAATACAAAGGACCAAAAGGCCCATCGATGGCGAAGAAAGACAAGAAGAAAGGTGGTCCCCCAACGTCCTCCAAGAAAACCACCCATGTAAAGAAAGGAAAAGGCCCCGTGAAAAAAGCCCCATCCCCTCAGAAACAAAAAAAGTAGATTTACATGATTTTGTCGGAGTCAACAATATGTCTTCCGTACAATCCATCCCCCATGATATTCTTCAAGTCTTAAATAAAGGAGTCAATTTCAATATACATAAACCTCCCAACTATGTTGTTCTGAGCTCAGAACTAAAGAAATTGCGTAACCAACTTTGTAGGAATATTAATAAACTAGATATTAATCTAGCTAATGTTCTGTTCGATGCTACAAACCATAATTAATAAAAAAAAAAAAAAAATCCTACAGAAATCTAATGACCTCGAATAAATTATCATTCCCTGCTGATAAAAAACTTAGGACTCACTATTATGGACCTAGACTGGTATACATCCCAGACTACGAAACTTCTAACAGATACTTCCTGTTATGTCCCGTGCCCTTCGTTCTCCATTGACAATATGATAAACTCACTCTTTTCTATAGTCAATCTTAGTCCTCTTAGAATTAAAAATAAATTACTCTCAGAAGCTAAACTAATAAGAGATAATGTTAGAACCAATCCTAACTTCTATACTGTCCCAGTTATGTATCTTTTACCTAAAATACATAAGTCACCACCCGGTGCTAGACCTATAGTCCCCTCTTTCCCTTGGATAACACACACTATTAGTCAGTTTGTCGATAGAAACCTGCGCCCTCTACTTAATGAGTTCCCTAGAGATCTTCCCGACACCCCCACACTAATACGTTATCTAGAAAATTTTGACTTTGATCCTTACTGCCATTACTCATTAGCAGCTTTCGACGTCATCAACATGTATGGTAACATCGACTTTGAAGAAGCCAGAAAAACCATACTACACTACTTCTGCAATCATTCTTACAATTATGAAATCCAAATATGTCTGAAACTCGCAGAATGGGTTAATAAGAACTGCCTTGTCTCTGACCTTACAAATAATTACAGACAAGTCAAAGGCTTAGCTATGGGAACTCCCATGGCACCCACCATAGCCCGCCTCTTTGCATGCTGCGTAGAGAAACAACAACAATTCCATGGAGTTTTTCCTGACAACCTTCCAGTTGACACTAATTCCCCAATGTTTTTCTATAAACTCGATTTCTTTGACATCACCCTGTTCCGGTATATAGATGATGGCTTTGCCATAATCAGAACTACCAAACATGATAACCTTCCCTGGTCTAAAGAGACATTCAATCTTTTGAAACCATACATTGACATTAAACTTCATCAGATTTATGCCTCTTGTCAAAGTCTTAATATCACTATCGACCATGGTAACAATGGTCAACAAGTAGTTATGCTCGACCTTCTTATTTCTGTCGATAACAATACTAGTCCAACCCGATTTACTATTGCTCCTTTCGACAAACCCGTTAATAAACACCTATACACTGATCCAGATACATACTACCCTAGGAAATATGTTTTTAACTGGATTAATGGTGAAAACCAAAGACTAATTAGAAACTCTAGTCAGTCTTCTTTCCACACCCATGCCACAGCACAATTTGCCCAACATCTTCTTAATAGAAACTACCCCTCACATGTAATCAACAATCAACTCAGATTACACTCATACGATGAACGGAATACTCTTTTGTACCCGGCACCCTCGTCTCAGAAAAATGATACTATTATCAAAAAAATGTTCCTCCATAACATCCCTGGACGTGACAAACTTGAACAGTTTGGACGTATGATTCTACGAGATATCCATACCCTCAAACCTGCCCGTTATGAGAATACACAAACCACATGGATAATTTATAAAGGCTCCAACCTGCGCAACCAGTTGAACACCTATAATAAAAAGATTCTCCAATCCGCCCCAATAAGGAGTCGATTGTAGATGACTAGTTCAATGAGATCTCTTCTGTATCTTATATTATAACTAGCCCTCATCCCCGACAAAATAGGTCCGGTTTTTTAGACTTAGTAAGTTTTCTTTAGATTTTTTAGGAGTTTTCTCAGGTTCATGGTATAGGCCAGAGCTGACCCTCCTTGACCCTAACCCTAAAAATAACCCTAAAAGAAAACCCTAAAAATAACCCTAAAAAAACCCTAAAATAGAACCCTAAAAATAGACCCTAAAAATAGATACCTAAAAATAAATTTTGTCACGTGACCCTAGTTAAGGAGTAGAAAGCCACAAATAACTGGTTTGCTGGCTCCAAATAAACCTGTTTGCTAGGTCGACGCGTACCACGGAAATGATACATATATCCTAGGATTTTTTCGGACTTAGACCTTCCTTTTTTAGTCTAACCGTTCGGATAAATTATTTGTAATCTATACTTAGATTAATTTTAGATCTTACGTCATAACTGACTCAATCTGAAACAATCTAGGAGTTTCCGGATGAGACCCGATTTGGATAATGATTCCTTTTTGGGTTACCGTTCACCCTCTCTCCCGAGAGTCCGAGAGGCGTGAAAAAAGTATAAAAAGAAGACAAGGCTGAAGAGAAAAGATCGAAACAAGCACTTGTCCCGCAGTCTTCTTTCTCACTCTCAGTCACTTTTTCCACTTTTTCACAAAAAAACCCATCCTACTTATCAAAAACCCTAAAAAACCCTAAAAAACCCTAAAAAACCCTAAAAACCCTAAAAAACCCTAAAAAACCCTAAAAACCCTAAAAAACCCTAAAAAACCCTAAAAAACCCTAAAAATAGACCCTAAAAATAGATACCTAAAAATAAATTTTGTCACGTGACCCTAGTTAAGGAGTAGAAAGCCACAAATAACTGGTTTGCTGGCTCCAAATAAACCTGTTTGCTAGGTCGACGCGTACCACGGAAATGATACATATATCCTAGGATTTTTTCGGACTTAGACCTTCCTTTTTTAGTCTAACCGTTCGGATAAATTATTTGTAATCTATACTTAGATTAATTTTAGATCTTACGTCATAACTGACTCAATCTGAAACAATCTAGGAGTTTCCGGATGAGACCCGATTTGGATAATGATTCCTTTTTGGGTTACCGTTCACCCTCTCTCCCGAGAGTCCGAGAGGCGTGAAAAAAGTATAAAAAGAAGACAAGGCTGAAGAGAAAAGATCGAAACAAGCACTTGTCCCGCAGTCTTCTTTCTCACTCTCAGTCACTTTTTCCACTTTTTCACAAAAAAACCCATCCTACTTATCAAACGCCATTGTTTATCCTCTATCCAAATACGACCTAATTTTGGGTAAACCATGGCTGACGGATATCAACCCTCGCATCAATTGGCGAACAAATGATCTGCATTTTGAATACCAAGGTACCCCGGTCTTGTGGCCTTGCACTGGCATCGACAGGAAGCCTAGACAGCGATCTTCCGTCATATCTGCTCTTAACTTCCTTACCGTTGCCTCGGAACCTGATGCCTCTGTATTCCTCGCCCAAGTTCGAGTTCCAGTACCTGTCTCTAGCAGTAGTTCTGAACTACCGGACTCTATCAAGCAAATCGTTCAAGTCGAATTCCCTGATGTCTTTCCTACAACGCTTCCTGATGGCCTTCCCCCTGACAGAGGTGATAGCATGCGTATAGAGACTGACCCTTATGCTGACCCACCTGTCCGACCTGTCATCAGATTGTCGATCGCTGAGCTTGATGAACTGAAGAAGCAGCTAACTGCAAAAGTCAAGGTAGTGTTCTAGGGGGATCTAAGGGTGCAATAAAGGTATCTTTATTCAGGGGAACTATGCTACAGAACTAGATAGAAAGTAGACCTATTTATACTAGTTAATATCCTGTTGCAAGGAATGCTCTAGAAATATGGGCGAAATACTATGTTGCACATAATTATTAGAGTGATTTCGCTTGCACTAACTGATCTTTTACAAAAAGGATTAATCTCACCGAGCACCTCACCATACGGTGCTCCAGTCCTCTTTGTGAAGAAAAAGGATGGCTCGCTTCGAATGTGTGTTGATTATCGGGGCCTGAACAAGATCACAAAGAAAAACAGGTACCCCTTACCACGGATCGATGAATTGATCGACAGATTCAGAACAGCTAAATGTTTTACCAAGCTGGATCTACTCTCGGGCTATCATCAAATGCGTGTCCATCCTGATGATAAACACAAGACCGCGTTCCGAACTCGCTATGGCCACTACGAGTTTAACGTCGTACCTTTCGGTCTTACAAATGCACCTGCAGCGTTCTCGACTATGATGCGTAACGTACTTGATCCACTTCTTGATAAATGTGTTGTTGTGTATCTCGATGATATTTTAATTTACTCCGATAACGAGAAAGATCACTTAGAGCACATCCGAAAAGTACTCTCCCTCTTGCGTCAAGCTGGGCTTTATTGTAAATTATCCAAGTATTCCTTCATGCAGGAAGAGACTGAGTTCCTAGGCCATGTCATATCCAAGGATGGACTCAAGACGAATGGCGGACTTGTCAAGGCAATAAGGGAATGGCCAGTACCAACAACCCAACGACATGTGATGCAATTCCTTGGTTTGACTAATTTTTACCATCAGTACATTTCTCATTACGCTGATATTGCTCTTCCCCTCACACAATTGTTAGGCTGCAATAAGGAATTCCACTGGGGAAAATCTCAACAAGACGCCTTTGAGACTTTGAAAAGAGCAGTGAGCTCAGCACCAGTTCTTAGGATATTCGATCCTGCCCTCTCTACAGCAGTCGAAACAGACGCTTCAGGCTTTGCAATTGGTGCTGTCTTGTTCCAGACGGACCAAAATGGTGAATCACGACCAGTAGCTTTTACTTCACGCAAGCTCAACCCAGCGGAACGCAACTATCCTACACACGAACAAGAACTGCTGGCTGTGGTGCATGCTCTGAAGACATGGCGATACTACCTTGATGGTTCTCACTTTGTCGTTTATACCGACCATGCCACTCTACAACATTTTCCTAGCCAGCCGAACTTGACTCGCAGACAAGCAAGATGGATGGAGTTGCTTCAAGAGTATGATTTCGTATTCAAGTATAAACCTGGTAAAGATAACGTCGTCCCTGATGCTCTTTCACGAAGACCGGACCTCAAGGACTCGGAGGCTACACCTACTCAGTGCTCCTATTCGAATCGAACGGTTCGAATTCGAATAGCTTCGAATAAGCCATATCCTGGTTCGATTCCAATGGTTCGAATGGTTCGAATAGTTCGAGTGTCGAATGGTTCGAATGGTTCGAATGGTTCGAGTGTCGAATGGTTCGAATGATTCGAATAGGAGCGTGGTGGTTTGAATTGTGAAGTGGTAGGGGTGATATAGTTCATAACCCTGGTTCAGAGTTGTATTGTAAAAAGTTTTATTTGATTTGCTAGTTTTGAGAGATACTTTTACTCTTATTTAGAAAACTATATATGTCCAGTGCTCCTATTCGATTCGAATTCGAATCGTGATAAATTCGAATCGATTCAAATAAGCCATATCCTGGTTCGATTCGAATGGTTCGAATGGTTCGAATAGGGCCTCTGGTTACGCGTAGCGAAAGTATGGTCCTTGTACTTTACACCCAATCAAAAAAAAATAAAAAAAAAAGTTTAAAATTATCATTTACTATTGTGCCAATAGTTCGCTCGAATCATTCGAACCATTCGAATAGCATTCGAATTTTGTTATCTAATCGAATTCGAATCGAATTTGAGCTTACCTCATTCGAATCGAATTCGATATCAGTGAAATTCGATTCGAAAGGTTCGAATAGGAGCACTGTATACACTATCATGCAAAACTGATTCAATAATTCATTCCCATGTGCATTTCTTTTTTTCATTCCTAGAAACCGTATATGCATACACCACTCATACTTTGGTTTAATAAAGCTCCCGTCTTCTTCTACGTCATAGTGATGCGTTGTGACATTAGCTTGTCTCATTTGAATAGCTAATGGCTTTTTTGTTCATTCAGGTCATTGAATCAGTTTCACATGTGCCCATTCGGTGGCCAAAGATCTTTATTCTTTTGTGAGCCATAACCTTACATCAATAGATAGTATTCCAACCATGGGCATCACTGACAGCTTGGAGTCTCTTATGGATATCTATGATGAGTTTGCGGCAGAAGTCCACTGGGATCCTGTACCATTCAACCGATATTCGCTCCCATAGTTCATCACAGCTCTTAGCTCGCTCCGGATACCTAGAGAGCCGCCTATCCAATTCTGCCCACATGTGTTCAATAGGGTTGAGGTCAGGGGATTGTGCTGGCCACTCTAGAAGTGTACCTTCCTCTTCTGTCAGATGTACTGACTCCAAATACTTCCTAACAATCTTCGCCGTGTGCTTCGAGTCATTGTCGTGCTGAAAGACGATATCGCTTTTAGTTAGGCCCCAGTCACCAAGCGACATCTGTAGATCCTCCTGCAGTAGTTTGATGTAAAGTTGTGCGTCCATATTATTGTCAATCTTTGCAATGTATCCAGGTCCGTGCCATGAGAAGCATGACCACACTTTAACATTACCACCCCCAAACTTGACAGTGCCTTGCACCGACCTGCGAGTGAGGCGTCCCGGATTGTCGCCCCAGATCCACTGCACGCCATCAGAGCAGATTCGGTTTATTTTCGATTCATCTGACCAAATAACCTTTTTCCAATCTTCCAGAGTCCATTCCTTATACTTTTTGATAAAATGCAAACGAGCTTTAATATGTCGTCGACGTAAAGCTGGCTTATGTACACGCCTCTTTGCTGTCAATCCTAACTCCTTGAGCCGTCGTCTAACGGTGGTCTCAGAAACAGCCGCTGGTATGAGCTGGTTGGCTCTGGCGGTGGCCTCAACTGCAGACTTGAGTGTACCTCGTTTCATGTTCACCTTAAGATACTGCATGATACCTCTAGGTACTTTCCTTGGTCGACCGCCTTTATTGACTGGCATGTACTCCTTATTATGTGCATAGATCCTGGTGGCCGTCGCTATTGATATACCAACACTAGCAGCAGTTTCTCTAGTAGACATGCCTCCCATCATTAACCTCCTGGCTTCGTTGACTTTCCTTTGTGGAGTGGGTCTCATATTCTGTGAAGGTATAGTTAAGAGTTAAGCAAGTGTTCATAAAGGAAAGAGAGAAAAGTCCTTTTTTTACTGGCATTAAATGACGTCCAAAAGTTGCCATGGGCAACATTTTAGACCACATGTGAAACTGATTCAATGACCTGCATGAACAAAAAAGTCATTAGCTATTCAAATGAGACAAGCTAATGTCACAACGCATCACTAGGACGTAGAAGAAGACGGGAGCTTTATTAAACCAAAGTATGAGTGGTGTATGCATATACGGTTTCTAGGAATGAAAAAAAGAAATGCACATGGGAATGAATTATTGAATCAGTTTTGCATGATAGTGTATGTCTCAATCAAGACATCTCTTTCAACCAAGAATCCAAAACTACTAATCGTTGGATCGTTGTAGGGAGAAGACTATTTCTCTCAGCGGACATAATGAACTTAGCCTGGGAGAAACAACGTTCAGCTGGGGTCGATGTCACAGGTATAGCGAGGTAGTCTCGTGCCATATTTGCTAAATTGGGCCAGCGTTCATTCTGCGAGCGCCAGTGCACCAACTCTGGAGGCTCCTGCTTGCTGGCAACTAGCGAACTTCCTTCACGGACATACTCTTCAAGCTCTCCAGCTTGCGTACTGATTCCATAGAGCTTCATTTCATACTCTTGGTCAGCAGGCACTTGGGCGGGGCCTTCTTTTCCTTTGTATTCTTTTTCCCATACCTCTTTCACCATATTTTTGCTGCTTTCGATGTATACACCCCAGTCATTTACCTCCCACCAGTTAAATCGCATTCTTGGATCCATGGCAGTGGCTACTGCATAAACCGAGGTGGTATCTGTTTTAGAATAATAGTTCAGAAGCTTTTGTAATCCCTGACTTGCCGCCTGGTTAAGTGAGGGGTCTTTTTCTTCTTCAATAAACTCTTCTAAATGATCGATCATTAAGTTGTATACGGACATTGCTCGGTTAATCGTCGGATAACCCACGCTGGAAGACACGATGTTAGTGATAGCGACGAATCGACTAAGCAACAACTGGAGCTTTTGAAGATATAGCCATTCCTCATCCTTCAGAATGTATGGCGCTAGGATAGCTTCGTTCTTACACATAGACTGGTAAGCATCTTTTAGAGTTATTGCTCTTTCAACCATTGTGGAAGTAGAGTTCCATCGTGTTCTGTTGTCCCTTATCAACTCAAGCTTTGGGCTCTTCACAATATCACAAACACGGCCAAACTGATACATCCTTTGCGGTGATGATCTACACAGCAAGTGGTAAATGTAACCGATGGTTAGCTGAGTTTCCTGTCACCCATGTTATTTGCTATCATAATCATATCGAAATACTTGCCTGATCTTCATGATGCCTTTCCTCAGCTTCTGCAATGTGCTTAGCGTTACTTCCATCGACCCAATTGTGTCTTCGTCCCCACTATCGTCAGAGTAGCCGTTGTCATTCTCAAGGGCTGGATCATTTAAGCCGTTAGGACCTAGCATTGCTTGTACAGCCAGGTTTATAATATGACCAAGGCATGGTATATGGTACAGGTTATCTATGAGTGGCCTAATCGTAGTTTTTTAAATACCAAAGTTAGAGACATGTAACTATTATAGAAGCCAAAGTTAGTTCAGTAGTACAATTGTTTACCATTCAACTGCTTCGGGATGATTCACAACTTCTCGCACCATTTTGGTCATGTTTGATGCGTTATCGGTAGTGATGCTTTGGAGCTTATCGCCAATTTTAAAGCGCTTAATAACACTGACGAGAGCTTCGGCGAGGTTCTCGTGTAAATAGTAACAATCAAAGGTGATCTTAGGTGGAATCGAAGGTCAAAGGATACTTTATTTGGCTATAACGTAGTGGACTATTTATACTGATAATTGATAGGGTTGGGGCTTGGTGTCTTGGCACTTGGGCTTGGCGTCTTGGCGCCTGGGGTGCGCGTGATAGTTGAGCCCTCCTCAAAGGTTTGAGTCAGTATTGTATAACACGTTTGCATCTCGCCTGTGTGCATTCCGAGTAGAGGCTCAAACCCTATCACTAGCTCTTTTTGGCGCCAATCCTTGTCGATCCAATGAGCCGTGACTCCTAAGAAGTCGTCCTGAAAAGGACTTGTCCAGCTATCAGCAGTCAATGAAATCTTATTGATGCCTTCAAATAAGGCAATCGCTTCTTGTTCCATATCATCATATTTTCGTCTCGTCTATTTCAAATTAGTAAACTTTGTTAGGCTCCAGTGGAGGGAAAGTAATAACGTAGAAATAAATAAAGATGATAATAATAGATAAATAATAAAAAAATAAAGCCAAAAAAAGTGGAGTAGAAGAAAAAGGAGAGCTACCTTGTTTGCCATGGTATCATCTGAGGGGAGCTTGACTTGAGCCATTGCGGCCATTGTTGCATGATTTAGAAGCTCTTGAAAAGCTGCACTCTTTACAACAGCGAATGGCTCCTTCGTCGTAACGACAAAACGCACAAGCAAATCATCGAATCTTGTAGGGTCAAATACCCTTGGAGAAGAAGAAAACATTACATCCAATGGGCCTTGCCGGGAGAGGCTACCATCATTCACGTGGCTATCTTTTCTAATATGGTGCTTATTAGCCAAATGTGAATTGATTCCACTGGTTGTCATCGTACTTGACGTATATTCCATCTTGCAGCCAGGGAAACGACAGCGTATGACTGCGCCTTTTTTTGTTTCAACGCGTTCAGCCCATTTGTTTTTAATGGCCCACCCCCAAACTCGGGTGCCTTTCTTGCTACTGATACTGACACTTCCCATGCTTTCCGTACCCATGCTACCGTCAGTGATGTCGAAAGTGGTCGACATAGACATATTACTCACATCATTAACCTTAAATCCATCAAAGTGTCATAGAACCGTTAAAAAGTTTTTAAGGTTAACTATCTTTCTTAACAGTCACAGTATGTTGTCAAAGTAGTTAATATTTACCTCTTCTTCATGCTCTTCCTCCTCGCTTTCAGAAGTTGCAATACGGCGTCGGCTGCTCTTTGTCATTTTCTCAAACAGTAATTGCAAGGGAAATAGGAAAAATAAAAGACACGAAAAACAAAGCAGATGAGAGGGATGGAACTGTAACGAAAGACAAGAAAGACGAGAGAGAAACAAAATAAATAAAATAATAAAAGAAATGAAATGAAAAGGAAAAAGAAAAGACAAGAAAGAGTGAGAAAAAGAAAAGACAAGAAAAGAGTGAGAAAATAAAAAGACAAGAATGAGAAAAAGAAAATAATAAGAATAAGAAAAGTGAAGAGAGAACAGAATAAGAATAAATAGAATGAGATGAAGAGTAAAAATATGAGTAAATGTAAGAATATAATGAGTAAATAAAAGAAAATAAGGAGTAGATGAATAAAAATAAGGATTAAATGAAAGAAAAGAATGAGTAAATGGAAGAGAAGAATGAGTAAATGGAAGAGAAGAATGAGTAAATGGAAGAGAAGAATGAGTAAATGGAAGAAAATAATCAGTAAATGAAAGAAAAAAAAAAAAACGGAAAGAAAAAGATTAAGATAACACTACTAATTGGCGTGGGAATTAGGAAATTAGGAAAAAAAAAAAAAAAAGAGCAACAAGTTCAAACCAAATCATGCATGAATAAGTTAAAAGGGGTAGTCTTTTATTTGATTAAATTTCGGGGAACCACAGGAAGAAAGGCAAAAGAGGAAAAAGAAGGAAAGAGAAATAAGGCAGGAGATGAAACATAATGAAAACTACAAACACAAGTTTAGAATTACCATTTCCTATCGTGTATCGAATGGTTCGAATGGTTCGAGTGTCGAATGGTTCGAATGGTTCGAATGATTCGAGGGTCGAATGGTTCGAATCATTCGAACGGTTCGAATGTCGAATGGTTCGAATGGTTCGAATCATTCGAACGGTTCGAATGTCGAATGGTTCGAATGTCGAATGGTTCGAATGGTTCGAATCATTCGAACGGTTCGAATGGCTCGAATCATTCGAGCGGTTCGAATAGCATTCGAATCCTGATATCTATTCGAATTCGATTCGAATGGTTCGAATAGGAGCACTGCTCGATCTGATGTATTCTTGAACTGCCAGAATGGATCTAAATATACCCGTATCAACCTCGCGTGCAATTACCGTCAAGGACTGACAGGACAATTGCAAGAGAAGGTAAGTGATTTAGGAACAAAAATGAGCTTAGGAGATTCAAGAATAGTTTTATTGCAGACTGAGGTTTACTATGTTACAAATCTATCATATTTATACTTGTTTGACTGAAGCGGAGACGCGCTTCAAGAACTCTAAATAAAGCTTACTCAAATATTTCCTAAGGACTTTTACCATATGCGGAACTTCAAGTGTTGAGTTAACTTAATACACAGGATCCGAGGAAGATATCTGGTGCAATCTTATTGCAAGGTTCCTTGGCACTATAAGTCTTGGTTATTGGTTTATAGCTCTTCTAGAATCCTTGGAGCTATTCACGGAGCTAGAAAACTAGGAGACGCGTGCAAAAATCAAGGTAGTGTTCTAGGGGGATCTAAGGGTGTAATAAAGGTGTCTTTATTCAGGGGGAACCATGCTACAGAACTAGATAGAAAAGTAGACCTATTTATACTAGTTAATATCCTGTTGCAAGGAATGCTCTACAAATATGGGCGAAATACTATGTTGCACAAAATTATTATAGTGATTTCGCTTGCATCCTTCCCGTCATGAAGAAACCTATTATCTTGTTTTTCTTGAAGCCTCAAAGACGGCAAGCGCCTCTTTAGCGTTTGCGAGCGAAGATTTTGTTTCCCAAGTGGCTTCATCTAATGGATAGCCTTTCCAAAGAACGAGCCACTTAGGAGTTTTGCCAAACATTTTGAAGTCAATGATTTTGTCGACTTCATACTCCTCTTCTCCATCTACAAGCTCGGGGGCAGGGCGTGGTGGTAAGCGGTCGCCGAATTCACGAGGTGACTCAATATAGGGGCGAAGCAGATCGGCATTAAAGACTGGATGTTGATGCATGTCAGGCGGTAGTTCCAGCTTGTAGGCATTTTCATTGACCTTCGAAATGATCTTGTAAGGGCCTATGTACTCAGGTTCCAGTTTCTGCGACGGCCTATTTTTATGTCCCGCGACAGAGATGTTTTCCGAGCTTAAGAGCACCATGTCACCCACAGCAAACGTAGCAGGCCTGCGAGTTTTGTCCGCTTGGGCCTTTTGCCTATTCTGCGCTTCGATGATGGCATCCTGAGCTAGCGCCAAATTCATCGACTGGGTTCGAACAAAATCACTGACAGCCGGAACATTGGTATCAGGTGGCTTTAAAAGAGATCCAGGGACTAGTGGATGGTGACCATAGTTCAGAAAGAATGGGGAGAAGCCTGTCGTAGGATTGACAGAGTTGTTGTATGCGAACTCCATCATAGGCAGTAAAAGATCCCAGTCGTTTTGCTTGTACGATATGTAAGAGCGGAGCATTTCTTCTAATGTTCTGTTGGCGCGCTCTGTTTGTCCGTCTGATTGTGGAAGGAAGGCAGTAGACATGTTAAGTTTGGTGCCCATGAGCTTCATCAACGTTGTCCAGAACTTGCCGGTGAAACGTGAATCTCTATCTGACACAATTGTCCGAGGCATGCCGTGCAGTCTAAAAACATTGTCGAAAAAGAGTCGTGCAACATCAGAGGCAGTGTCGGTAGTTCGGCTAGCGCAGAAATGAACTTGCTTGGACAGTTTGTCCACAAAGACCGTAATCGCGTCAAAACCTCTGGCTGTCTTCGGAAGCTTGACAATGAAGTCCATTGTTACAGTATCCCATCGTTGGCTTGGAATTGCCAAAGGTTGGAAAAGCCCTGCAGGAGGCTTTAGTGAAGGCTTGTTACGCTGGCATTGCTCACAGGAAGCAATGTATTTTTTTATATCCCTCGCCATGCGTGGCCAAAAATATGTTCGTCGCATGCTACTGTACGTTTTATCGAGTCCCAAGTGGCCTGATATAGGAGCGTCGTGAGCGTCATGCAAGAGTTGTGAACGGAGTCCGTCGTCCTTGGGTATGCAGAGGCGAGGGCCTTGTCCAGCGTTGATCCAGAGTAGACCATCTACCACGAAGTAACGATCCGGGGTAGAGGCATCCTTATACTGATGCACGAGGGGACCTAGAATTGGATCGTGTAGGTAGCAACTGGCTAGTTGTTTTCGAATGCCAGGGTCTAGATTGATAACCAAGGAGTTCAAAGTAGTAGGTGTAGCCTCCAAGTCCTTGAGGTCCGGTCTTCGTGAAAGAGCATCAGGGACGACGTTATCTTTACCAGGTTTATACTTGAATACGAAATCATACTCTTGAAGCAACTCCATCCATCTTGCTTGTCTGCGAGTCAAGTTCGGCTGGCTAGGAAAATGTTGTAGAGTGGCATGGTCGGTATAAACGACAAAGTGAGAACCATCAAGGTAGTATCGCCATGTCTTCAGAGCATGCACCACAGCCAGCAGTTCTTGTTCGTGTGTAGGATAGTTGCGTTCCGCTGGGTTGAGCTTGCGTGAAGTAAAAGCTACTGGTCGTGATTCACCATTTTGGTCCGTCTGGAACAAGACAGCACCAATTGCAAAGCCTGAAGCGTCTGTTTCGACTGCTGTAGAGAGGGCAGGATCGAATATCCTAAGAACTGGTGCTGAGCTCACTGCTCTTTTCAAAGTCTCAAAGGCGTCTTGTTGAGATTTTCCCCAGTGGAATTCCTTATTGCAGCCTAACAATTGTGTGAGGGGAAGAGCAATATCAGCGTAATGAGAAATGTACTGATGGTAAAAATTAGTCAAACCAAGGAATTGCATCACATGTCGTTGGGTTGTTGGTACTGGCCATTCCCTTATTGCCTTGACAAGTCCGCCATTCGTCTTGAGTCCATCCTTGGATATGACATGGCCTAGGAACTCAGTCTCTTCCTGCATGAAGGAATACTTGGATAATTTACAATAAAGCCCAGCTTGACGCAAGAGGGAGAGTACTTTTCGGATGTGCTCTAAGTGATCTTTCTCGTTATCGGAGTAAATTAAAATATCATCGAGATACACAACAACACATTTATCAAGAAGTGGATCAAGTACGTTACGCATCATAGTCGAGAACGCTGCAGGTGCATTTGTAAGACCGAAAGGTACGACGTTAAACTCGTAGTGGCCATAGCGAGTTCGGAACGCGGTCTTGTGTTTATCATCAGGATGGACACGCATTTGATGATAGCCCGAGAGTAGATCCAGCTTGGTAAAACATTTAGCTGTTCTGAATCTGTCGATCAATTCATCGATCCGTGGTAAGGGGTACCTGTTTTTCTTTGTGATCTTGTTCAGGCCCCGATAATCAACACACATTCGAAGCGAGCCATCCTTTTTCTTCACAAAGAGGACTGGAGCACCGTATGGTGAGGTGCTCGGTGAGATTAATCCTTTTTGTAAAAGATCAGTTAGTGCAAGCGAAATCACTCTAATAATTATGTGCAACATAGTATTTCGCCCATATTTCTAGAGCATTCCTTGCAACAGGATATTAACTAGTATAAATAGGTCTACTTTCTATCTAGTTCTGTAGCATAGTTCCCCCTGAATAAAGATACCTTTATTGCACCCTTAGATCCCCCTAGAACACTACCTTGACTTTTGCAGTTAGCTGCTTCTTCAGTTCATCAAGCTCAGCGATCGACAATCTGATGACAGGTCGGACAGGTGGGTCAGCATAAGGGTCAGTCTCTATACGCATGCTATCACCTCTGTCAGGGGGAAGGCCATCAGGAAGCGTTGTAGGAAAGACATCAGGGAATTCGACTTGAACGATTTGCTTGATAGAGTCCGGTAGTTCAGAACTACTGCTAGAGACAGGTACTGGAACTCGAACTTGGGCGAGGAATACAGAGGCATCAGGTTCCGAGGCAACGGTAAGGAAGTTAAGAGCAGATATGACGGAAGATCGCTGTCTAGGCTTCCTGTCGATGCCAGTGCAAGGCCACAAGACCGGGGTACCTTGGTATTCAAAATGCAGATCATTTGTTCGCCAATTGATGCGAGGGTTGATATCCGTCAGCCATGGTTTACCCAAAATTAGGTCGTATTTGGATAGAGGATAAACAATGGCGTTGATTTTATCCTGATACGCGTTGCGGGCGAGGGTGAACGTGGCTGTGTGCTGAGCAATTGTCTCGGTACCGTTGGGAAGAATGACAGGAATGGGTCTACCCTCAATTAGCGGAACATGTGTGTTCTCGCAGAAAGAGGAACTTATGACATTGCCTTCGGCCCCTCCATCTACAAGAATGCGCGCAGGTCGACCATTCACTGCTCCAATGAAAGTAAGGAGTCGGCGAGAGTTTTTATGTTTGTCATAGGTAAGGCTGAAGGATTGAAGGCGAATTTCGTTACGACAATGGGAGTGGCGATTGGATGAACTAGGGGTAGATGAATGAGTGGAAGTGAGTGAAGTGGAAACAGTGAAAGGATCAGTGGAGGGGAAAATAGGGTCGGAGAGGGGATTGTTTTTTAGCAATGAGGAATGAGTAGGGGAATGGGGATCAGGATGAGGTGAATACTTAGAGAGTAGATGTAAGGAAGTAGATGCAGTGGGAGCAATAGAGTGATCAGAAAGGGGCATGGATGTTATATTTGTGCACAAAGGCTCTATGACCTCGGTTCCGGCATCTGAAACAACGCCCCTCACGAACGCAACGTTCTCGTTCAGCTGCTGTGAGCTTGGGTAGCGAGCTTGGCTTGGAGTGGTTTCTGTTTGGTCGTTGCTGATGGAGAGAGGTGTACAGGTTGGCAACCAACATTCTCATGTTATCGAGATCCATTGGTGTAGGGCCAGAATTATTCTCATGATGGGGTGATAAGGCGTTCGGGGTAGCGGATACAGGGGTGGCATCGATGGGATGTAGAATACTGTGGACAATGGTCGCCTGCTCAATGGCATCGTCCAACGTCTCTGGCTGTCTAAGTCTTACCTGCTTGCTTGTTTCGGGCTCAAGGCCTAGCATGTATTTTTGCAAAGCAGAGTCTTTGTCGAGATTTGTAGCCAGACGTAGGTGGCTTCTAAACTTGCTCGTATATTCTGCCACACTCATCCTTCCCTGACGAAGTTTATCCAACGCTCGGCGAGCTGCATTCGCAGAATCTGGAGGGGTGAACTGACGGAGGAATGCTTTACGGAAGTCAGCCCAAGGTGTATCGAGATTCAACCCGGAATCTCTCCACCATGCCTTGGCTTCGCCATTGAGACTGAGGACAGCGTATCGAACCCATTTGGATGGCGTGAGTGTGACAATAGTGTAATACTCCTCCAGGCTGTCGACAAAGTTTAAGGCTGCAACAGCGTTAATAGCTCCTTCGTAAGGCGTAGGCTTCTGTGGCTTTAGGACCGTGGCGAGGGTTCTGGCTAGGTCATTCTCAGCGGCTTCGTTGACTTTAGCAGTAGAGAGGGCCTGATTAAAAGCAGTAGCTATGGCTTCGCGAATGTTCAGAGGAAGATCGATGGACGAAAGGGCGTTATTCAAGTGTTCCATGGCGAGGGGTGAAATTCAATGGTAATTGTAGTTCTCTGGGGGTGGTCGTGGTTTCCTTTGCTACCAATGCAAAAGTCAAGGTAGTGTTCTAGGGGGATCTAAGGGTGCAATAAAGGTATCTTTATTCAGGGGGAACCATGCTACAGAACTAGATAGAAAAGTAGACCTATTTATACTAGTTAATATCCTGTTGCAAGGAATGCTCTAGAAATATGGGCGAAATACAATGTTGCACAAAATTATTATAGTGATTTCGCTTGCAACGCGACTTGGCTTGACAGGCAAACTATGCATGGAGGAATGAGTGAAGGAAATGAGCGGAACAAATTAATCAAGCACACGTGATCTTTTTCAGATTCGAATCAGACAAAAGTCATTCATCAATTCATGAGCTAGACATTGCTTGCTGTTCGTGACAGCCACGAAGGGTAGAGAAGCTACATCGCAAGAAAGGAGGTCGTACACATTACTGAAGAACAGAAAAAAAAACAAATAAAGCAAAGCTCCCGATTTTCTTCAAATGGCATTCAATGAGATGCCAATAATTGGCATTCATCTAAATTTTCAATTAGCTACAGGAGCTCATTGACATTGTAGTAGGAGTGACATTGTCGATGGTCGAACTCGCTACGTAAGTTTCATTAGCGACAAGCAAGATCAAATTGGGAAAGGAATGAGAATGTCGAAATTCCTAATTCATTGAATGACTTTTGATGACCACTGTAGTCATCCATGTTGAAGGGTATTATTGTGTTATCTCGCCAACAACTGGGCGTGGTATATATAACCTCTACATCGATGAAAATGACACTATACAGGTTGTAATTGCCAATACTTTACTAGTCGGCGCCGCCTTCGTATGCATATGCTGGTGTTATTCAAAGTCAAGCAGAATGACGAAGAACGTCCACTGAGTCTCCCCCAGAAAGCTATGCCTTTGGTCATGGACAAACATATAGCTGTTGAGCATGGTGAATATCAAACTGAGGAGAGTGAGCTTAATCAGACTGAGATTCAACTAGAGGATAATCAGCTAGGTGAGGAACATAACGAGTTATATGAGTTGCTTCGAAAGTTTATTCACAATTTTGATGATTTAAAAATGTTGAATGAAAGCGTAAGAACCTTAAGGTCAGTAAAAGATACGCTGGATACTTTGCCGTTAATCCCCAACGCATCCGGAACTAAGAAGCGACAACGGCAGTGTTATTAAATTTAATTTTATTTAATAAAAAAGTATACACAAAAAAAAATCAGGCCAAATTAAAGTTTCTCCCATAAAATCACACAATCAAATTTCACACGCAATCATCAATGAAGTACTAGAATGCTTATAACTATCCTTCTAGGAAAGATGGAAGCATGCCCATAAAATATACAATAGAAGGCACCAATACGCGCAAAATAAAAAAAGAATGAAAAGGATTTGTTCAGTATTTATCGAGATAGTACTCAAAACTGTGATAAATTTGGGTGGTTTTAATGACTGGTCAGACTTTAAGCATGAGTAACTCCTGCTAGAGTGCTAGGAGACAAGCGCCACTGGAACGACCAGTAGGGGAGCTGATTACCTTTGGTTTAATATTACTCTTAAGAAAATCTACCCAGTATCCATGGAGTAGCACCTGTGTAAAGTAGTTCAAGCACAGAAAAAACCAAAACTATGCCATTTTTGACACACTCAATGGACTATTTCGCCAGGATCCTGAGAGATAGAGCCAAGCCAAACCAGGGATGCAATCCTTTCGACTATAGCTACGATACAAACCCTATTTTTCAATATTCCATGCAGTGGCTCTTGAGTAAATGAGCATAGAATATCGAAAAATCGCTATTTTCCGCGACCTTGCGCTTTTTCTTTAATATAACTTTTTTTCTCACTATGTAACCGCGAGCGATTTTAACACTGTTTGATTCCAAATTGAAAACTACATTGATCCTGGGGGTTCCATATGCTTTGGGCATAACTGTATTGCGCTCCCATCGTTTTTACCAAGTTTTGCAAAACTAATTTTTAAATGGTTGTCTAGATTGGTCACATACTCTGTTCTGTTGCACTCATCACATAACTACGGATATTAACTTTCATCCGAAAACGTAAAACCATCTCTCAAAAGTTGCGCTTCGGAGTCACCTACCGGCTCCAGGCCGAGATAACCCAACTGGGTCTGAAATGAGCGACTTTACTTATACAGTGGCTTCCAAATTTGTCCAAATGTTCCACGCTCATGTTTTCCGTCTTGATTAGAATAATAGCGATGGTTGCTTGCACTTTTATTTTTATCAGAGTAAACAAGTATGCCAATGATACGTGGACTGGTTCAGTTTAAAATATCTCTAGTCTCATTCACCATGGTTTTTCATTGACAAAAGTATTTAATCTCATTTGGACAATTATATAACCATCACTTATTTTACGCACCTTTGCTGAATTTTTTTCAAATTATCTCCCACACACTTGAGTAGATACTCTTCACCTACACTCTTCTAGGAGCCTACGTTACTCTTTCTAAAGACTCCAAAGATGAAGCCAATCAAAGCTTCCGTTGTTGAGGATGCTCTCCATTTACTCGAGCAGCACAAGTCCATCCGTCAGGTTGCCACAGGAGTAGGCATATCCAAGTCCTCAGTCCATAATATCTCCAAGACATTAGGGCCTGCCAGGAGTAAAAGTAGAGCTGGTCGGCCACGGAAGTTCGATTACCGGAATGCATATTATATTCGATTGTTGCTTCACCGTGGTGTAGTCTCATCAGCTGTCCATGCTACCAGACTCTATAACGATGAGGCAGTGCTCCTAATCGGTACATTCGGTTCAATACACCTTCGAACCGAAATCGAATTGACCAAGGTAAGGTTCATATCGAATCGAAACCGAATGAATATAATTGTCGAAACCGAATCGAATGTATCGAATATTCGATGCATTCGGTAAACCGAATCATTCGGTGCCTCGATTGTACCGATTCAATTCATTTGATATACCGAATCATTCGGTACATTGATATACCGATTAAAATTTTTATAAATTTTTTCTCACGGCACTCTTAATCAAAATGTGGATTTAAATCGTGGATTAAGAAAAATATTACCATGAAGATAAGGTTAAAACACATGTTTATAGAAAATAAAGCCTAACAACGAGTGCGAGATATCTGGTGCGTTATACCTAAATACTCAACTGCGGCATCAGGACAACAAATGTGTTTGCATTCGCTTCATTTCGCCTCCTTTCCTTTCCTTTTCCTTTTTTTTTTTTTTTTTTCTCTCTTTTCCTTTTCATGCATTATCTCAATTCAGCCCAAAACATCTCTTAAAATGAGTAAACGACGTCGTCGAATTATCGAGGAGGAAGCAGAAGTATATATTGATTACATTTGCCATATTACTTTGTATTAAGAAAAGAAGGAAAAAACTTAACCTTAATGTTTAAATTAATACCTCCTTGCAATTTTATCATACATGAACTTAAGGTTTATGACGTTGGTAACACTTCTATGTCTGCCAGCTTTGACGCACCTGACAACGATATGGATATGGAGAGCGTGATGAGCGGCAGCGTGATGAATGAGAGCTTAGTGACGAGGAGCGTGGGAAGCTCCAGCGTGGCAAGCAGCACGGCGATCAACCGAAGCTGGGCGTGGTCACTGAAGAACAAGTGGGCCGAGCGTGTTAAAACTAAGAGTGGCTCTGGTATGCGCTGCTGTTACCCTAGCTGCGGGAAAACCTTTGTTCATCGAATATGTCAACTTCAGGGGTCATCCAGCATCTGTGGCGAGTACATCGCATCACTAAAGATAGCAATGCCAATGATGGCAGTCTCTCCAAGCAAGGCCCGATGGACAAGATGCTTAATTCATTTTCTCAGCCAAAAGTATTTGACCCTACGAGATTTGACGAATTGCTTGTCCGATTCGTTATCACAACAAAGCAGCCATTTACGATTGTCAAAAGCACTGCTCTCCAGGAGCTTCTAGTCCATGCTACAATGGCTACAGCATCTCAAGTAAAGCTACCGTCTGATGACACCTTGGCAACCAAGGTAAAACTATTATTACTATGATTATGATTATGATTATGATTATTATTACTCTTCAATTATTATTTTTTTTTTTATAACAAACATCAACCAAACACTGACAAAAAGATGGATTAAAAATAGGCTAAGCTAAAATACCAATACATGGAGCATCAAGTCATAAGCTTATTTGAGGATATTAACAAGGTATCACTGACCGTTGATGGCTGGACAAGCCCTTTCCAAGACAACTTCCTGGGGGTAACAGCTCACTGGATTTATCATGACTGGCACCAACAAGAGCTGGTCATTGGATTTGAGCCATTGTATGGAGCGCATACAGGTGAGAACTTAGCGGAATCTCTGGCTAAGGTCATCGATCGATTTAAAATTGGTGACAAGCTTCTAAGTATCACCACCGACAATGCGTCAAATATGTCCAAAATGATCCGAGAGCTTGAAAAGCATCCCAAGGCAGTAGAATGGTAATTCTCAGTCACTTTCAATAATGCTAGCGCATCTAGTAATGAGTTACCTCTAACGCTTCTCTTAAAAAAAATAAAAATAAATAAAAATAAAAAACATTAGGCCGCTCAAGGATGGCTTATACCATGGGCCATGCCTTGGACACATCATTAATCTGGCAGTTCAGGCGATTTTGTGCCCAAGTGGTTTGAATGACTTGGCTCCTGAAAATGACAGTCTCTACGTGAACAACAATGAGTGTGAGGATGCGGTTGGGTTAACGCTTGTAACGCTGAGTACATTACAGAAACTCAGAAAAGGCATTGTTAAGATCAGGTCAGTATTACTCTATAATCTTTGCACCATATATGTAGACCCATATAGCGTATACGATGATTTAATTTACCACTCACGTGGGGCAGACGATATCTTATAGCATATAAGATGTCGTCTCTCCAGAAATAAAGACCCCTCTCTTTGTCCTATTGAACTTTGGTTCCATATACATAGTAAGCTATATCAATTAGGCTAAAACATTGCATTCTTGTAGCTGCGCAGACACAATTGTAGAAGCCAGACTGATTGCACGAGCCTCCTTATCTTGACTCAATCTCGATATATCCTCTACTTCTTCTACGTTATTTTCAGATGGCGCGAGAGCATTCCCAGAGGTGCTGTCTTCACCGGATGGTTCAACTGGCCCCCACACTATTTCTGGCTCGGAATCTGACACATCCGAAGAATAGTCTCCACCATCATCACAGTCGTGCTCTTCAGGATCCGTATCAACGTCGCTAGCTTCATCATGATTGTAGAATTCGGAGCCTAGCTCAAGGTCTTCAGCTGCATCCTCACCGTTACTCGAAATTAAGGTATCAGTGGTGAGGACCTATAATTTGCATCAAGAAAAATAATTAATTATAAGCTAATCGAAATAGCTAGCATGTTCGTGATATTTATAAATACCATTGTGGACGGCTAATATTATCTATCTCAGAGAGGAGGAAGACAGAGAGTTAGAAATGAAGTAGGCTAATTTGAATTTACGCGTTTTTTTTTTTTTTCTTTTTTTTAAAAAAAATAAAAAGGTTACCTGGGACAGGAGATGGACTACAGAAACACGAAAAAGGCCTGAATGGAGTCTGCAGGAGAGCGATCCTGACATAAATAAAATAGTAATGAGCGATGGAATAGGATTAGATGGCGATTGTGATTCGGAAGAAGCAACTGGCAGAAAAGGGTGGATTTAGCAAATAGCCTACTACGTCACCTCATTATAAATTCTACAAAAAAATACCACTACGCAACTTGAGTATTTAAGGGAATTCGTATGATGGATGAGGAATAAAAACAAACGGAGTGGCTTAAGTTTGCCCCCATACGTGTGTACGTAATTTTATTTTTAGTGAGCACATCCTATTGCCACTCTTTTTTTTTTTTTCTCACGCATCCATCTTTTTTTTCTTTCATCCCTCTTCCTCTAAGCATTTCTCTTTCAATCTTCACATTAACGCCAACATTCTTGCTCAGTTCACTTTAATCAAACTAGCTCTCTGCTGGTTTACTGCCAATTACTTTTTTTTTTTTTTTTTTTTTTTTTTCAGTGCGCAATTAAACCAAGATGACTCAAAAAATTATGCTCTTTTGCATTCTCGATGGCGACTCTTCCGCATTTAAAGTCCAATTGGATGCTGATGACTCAATTGCTGCTCTCAAAAAAGCAATCAAGAAGGAAAAAGAAAACGACTTCCGAGAGATTGTTGCCGACAAATTGAATCTCTGGCATGTCTCCATCGTAATCGGAGACGATGAGGACGAAAAAACCATTACACTTTCAGAACACCCAAATGCAAAAAAGCTTTGTGCAACAAGCAAGATCTCTGAGATTTTCGGCACTACACCAGAAAAGAAAACCATACACGTCGTTGTCCAGAGGCCGTCGGCAGGTAAGAAGCCTGTTAAATTCTAATTGTGCCTGTTACTGCGGCATGCCATGTGGTGACGCTTGTTGTAATCATTGATTATGTCTAATGATCCTTCGCATTATTGCGGTATAGATCCGTCTACTTCCACTTCGAGTAAGACTCATTTGTTTAATTGGCTCTCTCTTTTTTTCATAAGGTTAATCATCGCACATGTGCTTGACGACTTCCTCTGATGCTTTTTTCTTTTTTTCTTGCAAATTTCTATCATTGCTTCCTTTACCAACAGACTCGGAAAAAAAGAGGAGGGCCGAAGACTTATGTAAGCTAATTCTCCCTTAAGGATTGGAACCGATTCCTTATTTTCTCTTCTGACAGGTCTTGCTGTTTTTTTTTCTAATTTTTTTCAGTACCGCGACTTTTGAAAAAAAAGAGGTGGACCGTCAATGAACCGATCAGATTCGACGAAGTTAATCAGTCTACTATGTGGATCCTGCGGACCATGACAACAATGAGGAAATACTACAGAGCGTTTTTGACCGCGAGATAGTGATGCTCATAGGCGCACGTGCCTCTGGAAAAACAACACGGTTGTATCGACTTATCACCCAATTAGCTGACTTTGGATATCGCTGCCTCCCGTAAGCCAACTTCTGTGAAAATGGATAAAGTGGATGCAATGTATGCGCTAATATACCAGTACTGACCCTCTATTTTTTATTTAGACTATCATTTGAGGGAGTTGCCGTTGGCAATAATGAGCCTGATTTCTGGAAAGCTTTTGGAAATGCTCTTCGCCGCAACTATAAAGTCGATGATATTACAACCAAACGAGATTTTCTCGATGCTTTCGGTCGAACTAAATTCAAGGACGAGAAGATTGTCATCTTGGTTGACGAGTTTGATTTACTGTTTAACGCAAGCGACGAGATCCGCAACCAATGCTTACAGGCGTTTCGAGCAATCCGACAGAATAACCATTTATACGCCATTGACAGTATTGTCTTATGTGGAACCTTTAGTCTTCAGCACCTTAGCACAACAGGTCAACACATAGCCCCGTTCAATGTCAACAATACTATCAGGAACCCGTATTTCACTCTTGATCAAACGCGGCAGCTCTTTAATGACTATGCGAATGATGAGATGATTAAAATAGATGATGAGATTATTCGAGACATACACTGGAAGTCAAATGGGTATGTTTTTTAAGCTTAGTTAACTCTCCACGAGTTGATGTGCCATTCTAATACAATGAATTGTGCTCAATGTCAATAGTCATCCAGGAATGATTTGTCTTTGTGGACGTTCCATTCATGAGAATCTTCGCTCCAAAGTCAACGACTCGACGAATTGTCTCGATTACGATACATGGCTGGACTTCTCCACAGACAATCAGAGTGAGATGATGCTTTCACATCATACCTTCAGAAGGATGGTCGATTCACTTTTGAGTGAATCAGCTACAGATGCTGTTAATCTTCTCCGAACAGATTTTATTGGGTATCTCGGCGATATATCTATCACAGACATGGAACAACAGAGATTGGCAGACTTCCTAACTGCAGAAGGGGTGCTGATAAGACTTGATGGCAGTAACTACCGTATGGCCTCAGCATTCATTGACTCGTTTGTGAGGAGATATATTATCCCAGCAAAATATCCCCACGCTCCTTCGGAGTCACCCCCAAAGGAAAGTCAAGGAGGATTATTGGATATTCTGGAGACTATGAAGATTGCTCTTCGATTTTTCGATAAAAACTTGATTATACAGTCGGAATACCGATCATACAAAAGATCGGGGAGAACAGTTAAGGTTATGGGCGACTACAACATTGATGTCCCTCGACAGAGCGTCTATGACACGGAATTGATGAGGATTCTCACCAACTGGCTAAACAAAATAGAAGGATATGGGATCATTAGCCAGTGGCACCACCATGAGCTTGAGGACCACAAATATAGTGATATTGTCATCAAGAAAGCAGGAGAGCCGACGGTTGCTATCGAGCTTTTGGCTACAGGAAGTCAAACTTCTATTAAGGACTTTATCAGCAAGTCGCCAACTTATAAACGCTTACTCTCAGCAGAAGAAGCTTGGGTTGTTCACTTTACTCGAGCAGACGACTATCTTGAGCACCCATACTGGCAAACCGACGCGGAACTGGACCAAGGGGTGAATTTGGTGCATTTCTGGCACGATAGGAGTTTTGATACAGTGAAGATGAGTGCTCACTGGAAGGACAAGAGTGGCAATAGTCAAAGAATTGACAATGAGCTGTTGACTGTCTAACAGCAATTCTATTTTTTTTACCAACATTGTACGGACGTCCCATTTTGTTGACATAGGCTTTATAATTTTGCAGATCTGTTTGAATAGCTGTTACTTTGTATATTGGGGACTTTGAGCACTTAGTACATTACATTTAAATGTAGCTTGAAATGGTCAGCTTTATTACAGCCTTTTGTGATAGATGTGTAATGAAAATAAATGCACTTTCAAAGTTAATTAGATATTTTGTCACGAACAGCAAGCAATGTCTAGCTCATGAATTGATGAATGACTTTTGTCTGATTCGAATCTGAAAAAGATCACGTGTGCTTGATTAATTTGTTCCGCTCATTTCCTTCACTCATTCCTCCATGCATAGTTTGCCTGTCAAGCCAAGTCGCGTTGCAAGCGAAATCACTATAATAATTTTGTGCAACATTGTATTTCGCCCATATTTCTAGAGCATTCCTTGCAACAGGATATTAACTAGTATAAATAGGTCTACTTTTCTATCTAGTTCTGTAGCATGGTTCCCCCTGAATAAAGATACCTTTATTGCACCCTTAGATCCCCCTAGAACACTACCTTGACTTTTGCATTGGTAGCAAAGGAAACCACGACCACCCCCAGAGAACTACAATTACCATTGAATTTCACCCCTCGCCATGGAACACTTGAATAACGCCCTTTCGTCCATCGATCTTCCTCTGAACATTCGCGAAGCCATAGCTACTGCTTTTAATCAGGCCCTCTCTACTGCTAAAGTCAACGAAGCCGCTGAGAATGACCTAGCCAGAACCCTCGCCACGGTCCTAAAGCCACAGAAGCCTACGCCTTACGAAGGAGCTATTAACGCTGTTGCAGCCTTAAACTTTGTCGACAGCCTGGAGGAGTATTACACTATTGTCACACTCACGCCATCCAAATGGGTTCGATACGCTGTCCTCAGTCTCAATGGCGAAGCCAAGGCATGGTGGAGAGATTCCGGGTTGAATCTCGATACACCTTGGGCTGACTTCCGTAAAGCATTCCTCCGTCAGTTCACCCCTCCAGATTCTGCGAATGCAGCTCGCCGAGCGTTGGATAAACTTCGTCAGGGAAGGATGAGTGTGGCAGAATATACGAGCAAGTTTAGAAGCCACCTACGTCTGGCTACAAATCTCGACAAAGACTCTGCTTTGCAAAAATACATGCTAGGCCTTGAGCCCGAAACAAGCAAGCAGGTAAGACTTAGACAGCCAGAGACGTTGGACGATGCCATTGAGCAGGCGACCATTGTCCACAGTATTCTACATCCCATCGATGCCACCCCTGTATCCGCTACCCCGAACGCCTTATCACCCCATCATGAGAATAATTCTGGCCCTACACCAATGGATCTCGATAACATGAGAATGTTGGTTGCCAACCTGTACACCTCTCTCCATCAGCAACGACCAAACAGAAACCACTCCAAGCCAAGCTCGCTACCCAAGCTCACAGCAGCTGAACGAGAACGTTGCGTTCGTGAGGGGCGTTGTTTCAGATGCCGGAACCGAGGTCATAGAGCCTTTGTGCACAAATATAACATCCATGCCCCTTTCTGATCACTCTATTGCTCCCACTGCATCTACTTCCTTACATCTACTCTCTAAGTATTCACCTCATCCTGATCCCCATTCCCCTACTCATTCCTCATTGCTAAAAAACAATCCCCTCTCCGACCCTATTTTCCCCTCCACTGATCCTTTCACTGTTTCCACTTCACTCACTTCCACTCATTCATCTACCCCTAGTTCATCCAATCGCCACTCCCATTGTCGTAACGAAATTCGCCTTCAATCCTTCAGCCTTACCTATGCCAAACATAAAAACTCTCGCCGACTCCTTACTTTCATTGGAGCAGTGAATGGTCGACCTGCGCGCATTCTTGTAGATGGAGGGGCCGAAGGCAATGTCATAAGTTCCTCTTTCTGCGAGAACACACATGTTCCGCTAATTGAGGGTAGACCCATTCCTGTCATTCTTCCCAACGGTACCGAGACAATTGCTCAGCACACAGCCACGTTCACCCTCGCCCGCAACGCGTATCAGGATAAAATCAACGCCATTGTTTATCCTCTATCCAAATACGACCTAATTTTGGGTAAACCATGGCTGACGGATATCAACCCTCGCATCAATTGGCGAACAAATGATCTGCATTTTGAATACCAAGGTACCCCGGTCTTGTGGCCTTGCACTGGCATCGACAGGAAGCCTAGACAGCGATCTTCCGTCATATCTGCTCTTAACTTCCTTACCGTTGCCTCGGAACCTGATGCCTCTGTATTCCTCGCCCAAGTTCGAGTTCCAGTACCTGTCTCTAGCAGTAGTTCTGAACTACCGGACTCTATCAAGCAAATCGTTCAAGTCGAATTCCCTGATGTCTTTCCTACAACGCTTCCTGATGGCCTTCCCCCTGACAGAGGTGATAGCATGCGTATAGAGACTGACCCTTATGCTGACCCACCTGTCCGACCTGTCATCAGATTGTCGATCGCTGAGCTTGATGAACTGAAGAAGCAGCTAACTGCAAAAGTCAAGGTAGTGTTCTAGGGGGATCTAAGGGTGCAATAAAGGTATCTTTATTCAGGGGGAACTATGCTACAGAACTAGATAGAAAGTAGACCTATTTATACTAGTTAATATCCTGTTGCAAGGAATGCTCTAGAAATATGGGCGAAATACTATGTTGCACATAATTATTAGAGTGATTTCGCTTGCACTAACTGATCTTTTACAAAAAGGATTAATCTCACCGAGCACCTCACCATACGGTGCTCCAGTCCTCTTTGTGAAGAAAAAGGATGGCTCGCTTCGAATGTGTGTTGATTATCGGGGCCTGAACAAGATCACAAAGAAAAACAGGTACCCCTTACCACGGATCGATGAATTGATCGACAGATTCAGAACAGCTAAATGTTTTACCAAGCTGGATCTACTCTCGGGCTATCATCAAATGCGTGTCCATCCTGATGATAAACACAAGACCGCGTTCCGAACTCGCTATGGCCACTACGAGTTTAACGTCGTACCTTTCGGTCTTACAAATGCACCTGCAGCGTTCTCGACTATGATGCGTAACGTACTTGATCCACTTCTTGATAAATGTGTTGTTGTGTATCTCGATGATATTTTAATTTACTCCGATAACGAGAAAGATCACTTAGAGCACATCCGAAAAGTACTCTCCCTCTTGCGTCAAGCTGGGCTTTATTGTAAATTATCCAAGTATTCCTTCATGCAGGAAGAGACTGAGTTCCTAGGCCATGTCATATCCAAGGATGGACTCAAGACGAATGGCGGACTTGTCAAGGCAATAAGGGAATGGCCAGTACCAACAACCCAACGACATGTGATGCAATTCCTTGGTTTGACTAATTTTTACCATCAGTACATTTCTCATTACGCTGATATTGCTCTTCCCCTCACACAATTGTTAGGCTGCAATAAGGAATTCCACTGGGGAAAATCTCAACAAGACGCCTTTGAGACTTTGAAAAGAGCAGTGAGCTCAGCACCAGTTCTTAGGATATTCGATCCTGCCCTCTCTACAGCAGTCGAAACAGACGCTTCAGGCTTTGCAATTGGTGCTGTCTTGTTCCAGACGGACCAAAATGGTGAATCACGACCAGTAGCTTTTACTTCACGCAAGCTCAACCCAGCGGAACGCAACTATCCTACACACGAACAAGAACTGCTGGCTGTGGTGCATGCTCTGAAGACATGGCGATACTACCTTGATGGTTCTCACTTTGTCGTTTATACCGACCATGCCACTCTACAACATTTTCCTAGCCAGCCGAACTTGACTCGCAGACAAGCAAGATGGATGGAGTTGCTTCAAGAGTATGATTTCGTATTCAAGTATAAACCTGGTAAAGATAACGTCGTCCCTGATGCTCTTTCACGAAGACCGGACCTCAAGGACTTGGAGGCTACACCTACTACTTTGAACTCCTTGGTTATCAATCTAGACCCTGGCATTCGAAAACAACTAGCCAGTTGCTACCTACACGATCCAATTCTAGGTCCCCTCGTGCATCAGTATAAGGATGCCTCTACCCCGGATCGTTACTTCGTGGTAGATGGTCTACTCTGGATCAACGCTGGACAAGGCCCTCGCCTCTGCATACCCAAGGACGACGGACTCCGTTCACAACTCTTGCATGACGCTCACGACGCTCCTATATCAGGCCACTTGGGACTCGATAAAACGTACAGTAGCATGCGACGAACATATTTTTGGCCACGCATGGCGAGGGATATAAAAAAATACATTGCTTCCTGTGAGCAATGCCAGCGTAACAAGCCTTCACTAAAGCCTCCTGCAGGGCTTTTCCAACCTTTGGCAATTCCAAGCCAACGATGGGATACTGTAACAATGGACTTCATTGTCAAGCTTCCGAAGACAGCCAGAGGTTTTGACGCGATTACGGTCTTTGTGGACAAACTGTCCAAGCAAGTTCATTTCTGCGCTAGCCGAACTACCGACACTGCCTCTGATGTTGCACGACTCTTTTTCGACAATGTTTTTAGACTGCACGGCATGCCTCGGACAATTGTGTCAGATAGAGATTCACGTTTCACCGGCAAGTTCTGGACAACGTTGATGAAGCTCATGGGCACCAAACTTAACATGTCTACTGCCTTCCTTCCACAATCAGACGGACAAACAGAGCGCGCCAACAGAACATTAGAAGAAATGCTCCGCTCTTACATATCGTACAAGCAAAACGACTGGGATCTTTTACTGCCTATGATGGAGTTCGCATACAACAACTCTGTCAATCCTACGACAGGCTTCTCCCCATTCTTTCTGAACTATGGTCACCATCCACTAGTCCCTGGATCTCTTTTAAAGCCACCTGATACCAATGTTCCGGCTGTCAGTGATTTTGTTCGAACCCAGTCGATGAATTTGGCGCTAGCTCAGGATGCCATCATCGAAGCGCAGAATAGGCAAAAGGCCCAAGCGGACAAAACTCGCAGGCCTGCTACGTTTGCTGTGGGTGACATGGTGCTCTTAAGCTCGGAAAACATCTCTGTCGCGGGACATAAAAATAGGCCGTCGCAGAAACTGGAACCTGAGTACATAGGCCCTTACAAGATCATTTCGAAGGTCAATGAAAATGCCTACAAGCTGGAACTACCGCCTGACATGCATCAACATCCAGTCTTTAATGCCGATCTGCTTCGCCCCTATATTGAGTCACCTCGTGAATTCGGCGACCGCTTACCACCACGCCCTGCCCCCGAGCTTGTAGATGGAGAAGAGGAGTATGAAGTCGACAAAATCATTGACTTCAAAATGTTTGGCAAAACTCCTAAGTGGCTCGTTCTTTGGAAAGGCTATCCATTAGATGAAGCCACTTGGGAAACAAAATCTTCGCTCGCAAACGCTAAAGAGGCGCTTGCCGTCTTTGAGGCTTCAAGAAAAACAAGATAATAGGTTTCTTCATGACGGGAAGGATGCAAGCGAAATCACTATAATAATTTTGTGCAACATAGTATTTCGCCCATATTTGTAGAGCATTCCTTGCAACAGGATATTAACTAGTATAAATAGGTCTACTTTTCTATCTAGTTCTGTAGCATAGTTCCCCCTGAATAAAGATACCTTTATTGCACCCTTAGATCCCCCTAGAACACTACCTTGACTTTTGCACTCTTGGTAGCAGGAGAAACCAATGAGGGTCTGCCCATTCTGGATTTAGGAATATTGTCCTTGACGTCACTCCTGATCCTTATTGCCGATGGAATAGAGATACCAAGTTTCCTTGCCACTTCGCTTGTAGACTTCCCTTGTCGAAGTAAGGCCGAGCATTTTGTACCTTTTCCATAGAAAGTCTCCTCATAATAAATACTAAACGATGTGGAATGTTAATTGTAAGTAGAGATGTATGACAGCGCTCCTATTCGGTTTAAAATTTTGTCAATTATGATGTTTCAGATTAAAAAAATAAATATCAATTGACAAAATTTTAAACCGAATAGGAGCACTGGTCATCAACCAATAGAAAATATATGGGCATACATGAAGGTGCAGTTGGATTATTATCCAGACAAGCCAAAGAATATGGGGGACCTCTGGGAGAGAGTCTAAGACGTATGGTGCAAAAGTCAAGGTAGTGTTCTAGGGGGATCTAAGGGTGCAATAAAGGTATCTTTATTCAGGGGGAACTATGCTACAGAACTAAATAGAAAAGTAGACCTATTTATACTAGTTAATGTCCTGTTGCAAGGAATGCTCTAGAAATATGGGCGAAATACTATGTTGCACAAAATTATTATAGTGATTTTGCTTGCATATGGACACATATCCCTCCTGAATTATTACACAAACTATACTGCGGTATGCCGAAGAGGATGAGGGAGCTATATAAGGCTAAAAGAGGGAACATCGTTAGGGTAAAGGAGAAGTAACAGGAATAAATAAAAACAGGAAGTTGCTAATTGCCGTTATAGATGCAATGAGTGGCTGAAAGCAAATTGCATTTAAATGCTAATTAGGCCACTGATGGCGATGACGATGAGAATACATGGAGGTGAGACAAATGGGAATGAGAAATGGTGGTGGCAGGGAAGATCATAAAGAAGAAGAAGGAGAATGAGAAATAAATGTTGAAAAATGCATCAGTTTTGGCACGCACTATACATTGTCAACAAGGAAGATCAAATTGGAGAAAGGAATGACAATGTCAATATTTTGAAATTATTGATTGGCTTTAGGTGACGACAGTACAACGGCAGCTTAGCTTGTATATCATTGACTGATGTTGTTAGTTTCCATGGAACTTTATTGACAGGAACACTCTAATCTGGCAACAATATCCTTCTTGGCTTGACGAAAGACGGTCTAAGCCAACTAAAAGGTACCAGTGGTGAATCTGATGGTGCAATCTTGACGGCTCGCAGATTCATAAGAGTTCTCTCTACCATGATCTACAGAGTGGAGTTAATACTATCAAGTTTTGATTTAATACGGCCTTCATTCGCTATCACAATTTATTTAAACCATGTACCTTTGTTGTCTCAAGGATTTCAAGGAGCCTACAAAGTGGGAACATGTTCTCAGCTTTGTTGAACAAGTAGCAATCTGCATACTTTTTAAAAATATATACTCCCTCAGCCTGTATGGTCATCTCATAGAACTCCAAGTTGTATCCTACAGACAGAAGAGCCGATATTAGCAATGAAATCAACATAAAGGTACATGAGGCACCATCCTACCTTTAAGAAGAATCCCTATGACTGACACAGGACCACTGGGCTCCAGAACGATCATAGCATCAAGAGAGTGCTTCAGTTCCTGTCCCAGCTTGGTAAGGTCGTCCCATATCTGTGACAAGCCCTTATTAGCAGCGGTCTTGCCCTCCATATGAACCAAGGAACATGAATGGTCGCGAAGTTGGGTCACAAGAGAAAAGTCTGGGAAGAGGAGGCGCGAATCTTGCCCTCTTGTTTCATCCAGCACAGTTGTCCTTTTAAAATATAAGGAAGAGAGCATTAGCGACTTCTTGAACAAAAGATATTCACAACACAAGGCTTAGAACATTACATACCACTTGCTGCTCGTATGCTTGATCGACCCAAATGTCACATTCAAGCAGGGGTCGATGAGGTATCGAATAAAAGTTGCCTCATTCTCAAGGCTAGGAAATGTCCATAGCTGTTGCGACGAGATCAGCTGCAGCAGGGCCTGGTGGAGAAGAGGAAAACAGGGAGGGTTGCTTCTCAAAAGCTTTGAGTACTCGTCGAAGTTGTTACTTGCTGCCAGCGCTGCCCATTTGTGGCACTCAATGATCATGGTAGACTTGAAGTTATTGATCTTTTTCTTGCCCACAGAGTCCCACATGGACTCCCAAACATGGTCTTGGACCTCCCCCTGCAAGCCCCAAATCTGGTTCTCCGACTCCAGAAGGAAGATAAAGTTGATAACGCTATCAGACAACGCGGTCAGTAGTCTTTAGTACAAGATAGAAGAGGAAAGGCGCTGCAAGGCAAAGAATGAAATAATAAAATAAAACGTACAGCATCTCATGGGGCCGCGAGATCCCATAGTTCTCTCGAACTATGCGATCTCGGAATGTCATTAGGTCCTTGCTGATGTCGACACCATTGTACATCCATGATGTTTCGAGTATGGAGTCCTCTCGGCCACTCCCTCCAAGAAAGTGGTAGACATACCTATCCGACTCTGAGGACGTCTCCGATCCATGGTATGAGTAGAGTGAGCCAGAGGTTGTTGTTGTGGTGGAGACTGTAGAACCGAAGCTAACCCTGCGCCGCTTGCTTAATTCTGCTTCTATCTCATCCTCAGATTGCTTTTTGGCATTCTAGCAAGATTGTTAAGAAGCAGTTAGTTTGTGTCCATTATATGGCTTCGCAGACTTCATAAGCACAGTTGGTTCATAAAATAAACAGTCAACCGGTTGACTTATATGATAAAACATGGTATTACACTTCAGGTCGAAAAATGTATTAACATATTCAATGCGCATTTACCTTAGTCCTCGGAGCAGCTGTCGACGCAATCATTACCTTGTCGAGCTTGGTAGGAGCGGTCGTGGTTGTCGCTGCCGTATCTAATTGGCAAATACTATAATTAAAGACCATACTATACTTATTTGCATATAAATATATTTCGCATCATTTTACCTGAAGAAGGAATTTGCTCATCGATCTGCGGACTTGAACCATCTACCTCAGTGTACGTATCGGAATGTCCCACGTATTTATTTTCCTTCAATCCAGTCTCTGCTGCTATTACAGAATATGGGCAAAACCGTCAGTTATAATAATTAATAATGACAATAATTAATAATAACAATATTAATACAAACAGTAATACTTCAGCCAATCCATAAAGGCACTCACCATAGCTCCGTTGTGACTTTGACAGTTTGTTGCTGTTTCTAAAGATTTCCTGTGGACGCTTGCGGCTAACTATTGTCATAAGGAGTTAAAAAAAAGAAGAAAAAAATCATATGAAAAAATAGGCACAGTTCCAAAAGCATACCTTGCTCCTCGTCTTGCGCATCCAGTTCATCCCATTTGTTTCTATTAATGGAACCGCTTGCGAATGCCTCCGAACCCTTTACTAACACAGCTGCTGTTCTGATTTGTGAATCTCTTGAACTGCGATCCATCCAGAATTGAGCAGCCTTGTTAATTTTCCATGATTCGAAAGCATTACGAAGCTTTCCTAGTTCCTCCTCCGTAAAACCACCTATACCCAGTAAACGGGAGTAACGCTGGTGTTCTTCGTGAGATTTAAGAGCGCCTGATCTGAATTTTTTGAAGTATATTTCGGGAGATATCTTGTCTTCATTGCGGATCCAATGTAGTTCCTCTTTAGAAAAGTTCATGTGGGCTTTAGGCATATTGAAAGTACCTAATAATTTTTGCAAAAAATTGATAGTGATTGCAGAGATATTGTAATAAAGTCAGCTTACAAGAAAGGTAACTAACCAGTTGGGTTCAAGGAACAAGAGAAGTGTGGTCAAGGATGGAGGAAGCAAATTATAGTAAAGATATGATGTGCAATAAAGCCAGACTAGAGGAAGACTAGGTAACTAACCAGGTAGTGTGCAAGGGATCAAGAGAAGTAAGTGGGCAAGGGATTAAGAGAAGTATGTGGGCAAAGGATCAAGGGAAATATGTGGGCAAAGGATCAAGGGAAATATGTGGGCAAAGGTGAGGGAAGCAAGTATAGTAAAGATAAGGTGTTTATTGCTACTTGATATGAGATGGTACTTCTAGACTATTATATGTCTTGGTTGAGGTGGCAGAGTCTTCCTCGTTTGATGATTGATTACTAGTCGTAGTCTTGGCATCGGATCGGGTACTCTCCTCTTGTTTGTCTTCCGGAATATCATTGGTCAATTTGGAGTCATGCGGATGAGTCATCTGGTCTTGCTGCGGATTGCGCAGCATCTGTTTGCTTGCATTAGCTATTAGATCGCATCAAGATTATCATTAGTTCTTGCCGTAATGACGTCATCTTAATCCCAACCTCCCTTGTCCATGTGAGTGACCATTGTTTACACGATTTACACATATTAAATCAGTGGAAAATCTACAAAACGTGCACTCAGAGATTATCTCTCTCTGACAGGTATCCTAGTGTTGTACATTAATCAATAAGAACAGTAATCAAACGGATTGGATTGTTTCCACAACAAAAGAATTTAAAAGCAATAAGACCAGCGAGCACACAAGAGCCAAGTGCTTTGAGCAGCTTCCTCAAATACACTAATGGCTGGAGTGGTTTTGACATGATCCCACCATGATAAACATCAAGATGAGACGAGGTGCTTTAGTGATAACGAGGGCACAGGAGCCAAGAGTTTGATTTCTACTTCAGAACTTCCTCAGTTACACTAATTGAGTAGACCAAGGTGGAAACGCGTCAAAAGGCCAAGGTGGTTTAGACATGATGCCCTAATGATAAAACATCAAGAAGGCACGAGGTGTTATCACTAAACAAGACAGCGAGCGCACAACAGCCAAGCGATTAGCTTCAACTTTGAGCAGCTACCTCAATTACACTAATTGAGTAGGCTAAGGAGGAAATGTATCAAATAGCTGGAGTGGTTTCGACAGATGCCTCAACGATAAAACATCGAAGTGGCACGAGGTGCTGCCTTGCAAGAATGAAAACAAAATAATAAGTAAAATAACAAATAAAAAAAAAATAAAAAAAAACAACCGTGTACTTGTACGATAGTGTGACGATTAAGCGTAGAAGGTGATGAGAGTGCTGAAACGGGTCTAACAATTTGGTTATAGAATAAAGTGAGTTATTTCCAAGGCGTTATAACGTCAAGTAATTTCATTTGAAAGTGCAAAGATGATAAGGATGTTGAGCGAGGAGGTGGCAGTAAAGTAGAACGAACAAGGCGCGCGAGAGAGTAAATACCCAGCAGTGCTTCTATTCGAACTGAAATTTGTCAATTGATATTTATTTTTTTAATCTGAAACATCATAATTGACAAAATTTCAGTTGAAATAGGAGCACTGATACCCAGATGGGTGTGTGATTGAGAAATGGTGTGCGAAGGGTGAGAAAAAATAAATAGACGTAGAGGAAAAGGAAAAAAATAAATTAGTGCGCAAAGAAAACGAGAAGAATTGTGAGGGTGAAAAAAGAAGGAATGCAAAGAGAGCAGTGAATGTAAAAGGCACGTAATGAGGGAGAAAGATAAACGTGTACAGAGTGAGGTAAAAAAAAAAAAAAAAAAAGTGAGAGAGTGGTGTGCTGAGAGAGCGTAAAAGAGAAGCGGAGTGGCAATGGAAGAAATTTAACGCGAAATCAAGTCTTCAGCCAATAATCAATCAATTAAAGAAGCGAATTAAGATTAATTACCTCAAATAAAGGTGCAGTTGTGTTGCAGGAGAAAAATGTGTAAACAAAGATTGCGAGGGTTAATCAAGTAAAAGAGGGGAAAATGGGACGAAAGAAAGGATGATTAGACACTTTGAGGAAACGAAGAATTCTTTTAAATGTGCGACTTTAAGGGGAATAATGAAAGTGATTCTTATACGTCATTCTTTTTTTTTTTTTTTTTTTTTCCGTCTTCACGTGTTCGTCAAAAAAAAAATAACACAAATCGTTTGTTCTTGCTCAACTCTCAGATATAAATCAATAACGATATTCCTGATAGAGCGCTGGAAAGCAGATGTCTTTGGGATGGTCGGTAGAAGAGCTTATTGTCTTTCGTTTAAAATAGGTCCTAAGGAGGTCCGTTCAGGATTCATGGAGTAGCACTTGTACAAAGTATTGGAAGTATAAAAAAACCAAAATTATGCCATTTTTGACACACCCAATAGATTATAGCACCCGAACCGTGAGAGGCAGTTCTTGAGTAAATGGCCGTAGAGTATCGAAAATTCACTATTTTCCACCACCTGCCCGCTTTTCCTTTAAAAAAATTTTTTTTTTCTGAAAATGTAACTGGTAGCGATTCTATGGCCGTTGGATTCGTAATTGAAAAATACAAATAACCTGAGGGTTTTGTGAGTTTTGAGTGTCTCTGTGTCGTGCTCTCGTTTTTACCAAGTATTGCAAAACTAATTATGAAATGGTTGCCTAGATTAGTCATATACTCTGTCTTGGTGCACTTATTACTTTACTACGGAAACTGACCTTCGTCAGAAAACGTGAAACCATGGATATCTACATGTCTTTTCGCACACGAATAGGAACCCTCAAAAAATATTTATTATCATGTGAATTATATATAGGAATTAAGTGATTTTAAGTTCAAAGGCGGATGTTTATTTCCTCTGGTTGCAGATCAGCAGTCCATTCTTCTTTCGATTTAAAATAACCTGATCCGATAACATTTGGAGAAGAATGTCATTGAGAGATACTTGTGTGACATATTTGCCTATTTAATTAACGTTCAGGCGAATGTATGATCCAGAGGTGTAGATCACTTGGGTGATGGGAGCAATATCGTTGCCATTTTCCAGAAATGACTTTGCGAACGCGCCCATCTGAAAGTATCCCAAGCGCGTTTAGAGATGTTGCTTGCCTGTGAAGGACCTGTTACTTCACCGAAAAAAGCCTCATATCCTCGAAGCTTAATGATGACATCAGGACGGTCAGCTTTGATCCGCCGACGTTTCTGAAGCTTCGATTCAGCGTTAGGACTAAATGAATACAAAATTAAAAGGTTACGTTATATTAGCATGTCATTCTATAAACCAACAGAAGATTGGGACACATGATTTTCAAACGAACAAATGAATATTATTATTAATGGAACCACTTGCAAATGGTTCTGAACCATTCACTAACGCAGTTGAGCCTTATTAATCTTCCATGTTTCGAAAGTACAGCGAAGCTTTCGTAGCTCCTCCTCCGTAAAGCCACCTATATCCAGTAAACGGGAGCAACGTTAGTGTTCTTCGTCTTCATTGCGGATCCAATGTAGTTCATTTGAAAAGTTCAACTGAGATTTAGGCATGTTGAAAGTAATCAAGCAATTAAAGAAGCGAATCAAGAATAATTACCTCGAATGAACGTTAAAGGTGCAGTTGAGGTGGAGGAGAAAATGAGAAAGATGTGAAAACAAATGCGGGAGGAAATCAATCACGATTTAGTTCCTCTATCAGAGTACATTGACTTTATTGATTCACAATTCTACTTTCATTTGGGTTGTCCGTCTGGCTTGCCTTCTTCCTGCATCTCCAGAGCTCATCTTGCAGATCAACCGCCAAAACATGTTGCTTGATATTTTTTAATTCGATTGTCTTGTCGGCGTAGGATCCACACGATCTGCTCCAGTTCTGTAAGTTTGTTTCTTGAACTCCTCGACCATGTCTTGCGGGACTACAAAAATAAATGCAATCTCGTCAGAGGAGCTAATCCACTTTTTATCTTGCAGAGTTTTCAGAAGCTTCTTGAAGTTTTCACTTTTGATGCCATGTTTCTTGTTCGTCGTAATCTGGAGTAGATACATATTTCGGAGCTATTGACATATCCACACAAGAAAAGGTCTTACTCTTTGGCAGCCACAATGATCCTTCCATATCGTCCTTCACATATTCATCCTAAGTATGAAAGAATTTGGTTTTCGGGCCTTCTCCGACTTCAATAGTTATCTCAGTGCCATCATCAATGCTCTTGGCCTTAAAGCTACGACCGCCCAGCCGCAGTATACGCTGCACATAGTTTTGGAACATTACTCCTTTGCCTAGTGGATTACCATCGACGAGCATTCTCAACACCTTGGCACGGGTACTCTCGTCCGATAAAGTATACACCTTTTGCATTACATCATTAGAAGCCTGTCGTAATTCGAATCCTTTATGATCGTTTGTTGGATAACGGTGAAAAATCTGGCTGCTAAACTCCAATGAATCCCGGCCCTGCATATACTGTATTATTATATTTGATACATCATCCCGGAGGTTGGATAAAGCAAGCTCAACGCGTTCTAATGCTTCCGACTCGGCATCGCCTATTTTCCCATTATTCTCGGTTCCCATGGAGCCATGTGGTACTTCCATATCACCCTCTTCATGATTTCTTGGTACCCATTCGCGCTAGAAAGTAAAGTTCTTGGTGATACCGAGAAGATAGTCCTGGCTTGCGTGAGCTCTGGTGATGGTGCACTGTCGACTGGGAACCAAGTGTTGGGTAGTTGCAGGAAGGGCATGAAATCCTCCATGTCCCCATATCGAACAACATATCGTCCACCGAAAGCATAGCACTTTGAACTTTCCTTTTTCTGGATGATGGTAATAGGCGGGTCTTCCTCATTGCTAACGGCAAGCAGCCGGATGGCGAAGTATACGAGAAAGGATGATTTCCCTATACCGGCTGTCCCTGTGACAACAATTTTGGTTGCAGGCTCTCTATCATCTCCATTTATAAAAAAATCCTTGACGACCGTGTCGTAGAGTTTTTTGAAAGCTGACCTTACGTACAGATCATTCATGTTGATCACAGAAAGCTTTGTCCCCAAAGGGCTGGATATCACGTCGATTTCTTGAAATGATGCGTTTTGGAGGGAAGTGGTAGTTTGGGGTATTGAATAGTAGTGGTTATCCTCTCCCACCATGGCGCCAATATTTTTAAGTATTGAAACCAGTTCTTTACTCATAAGGCTCCGCAGGCGTGGAACACCGTTTATTAAAGCCTTTTGGGCAAGTCCTGCTGCACTAATCGTCTCCAGTAGGCTCATGTTTTCTAGCTTGGCCTTTTTGAGGGAACTCCTATCACTCTCGTCATTCTCTAGCTGATCTCGATCCCTTTTCGAAACTGTTTGTTAAAATATAAACAAATAGAATAGTTTCAGAAGGTAGTTTTGAAGCCTTAAATCGAAAACATCAGTCGACCACGAACAAGAACTAAAGACATACCTCGCTTCGGTACTTCAACAATAATGTAAATGAGACTATCTGCTACTCCGCCAGTATGGAGTTTTTCACATACGTTGTCAAGGACCTTGATTGATTGACCCTTTGGACAACTTGCGTATTCCCTCCCTTGTTGCACCACCAGAGATGAGTTTAAGATACTCCACTAGGAAAATAGTCGCTGGTGATTCCTGAGCAAAAAAGTATCGGTGATTCTCCTCATTGATGCCTCCAAGTCCTCTAATTAATTAAATTGAATTCTTAATATAGCGCATACTGCGAAAGAATGAAGAGTAATTCGATGGACATCACTTACGAGATGGAGATGACGTTCGGCTGATTGGAGGAGAAGACGAATGTACTATTATACTTGGTTGATTATACTTGTTGGGGCGACTAATTGGAAAAAAAAAAAAAAAAAAAAAAAAAAAAAAAAAAAAAAAAAAAGTAATTAGACGCGTCATCATAATCATCAGTGTAATTGAACAAATAAGAACAGCGCTTACCTGCAGATGGACGCTGAACAATGACATGGATGGCTTTCTTTGCTGGTGTGGTGCCAAAGACCTCAGAGATCTCGCTAGTTGGGTCTTCCAGCTCCTCAAGTTTCTTTCTCTCATCAGCAGTTAGATTGTTGAGTGTAATTAGTCTTTTTGGCGCAGAAGAGATCGAAACATGATGGAGAACTAAGTCACTTGCGCGGATGTCGTCAAGCAAAAGGTGATTGTTTTTCTTTAATCGCGTCCTTGAGATCGCCAATAGTATCGTCGAAAGCCAAGCTCAAAGGAAATGCAGTGGGATCCCCATCGAAATACAAAAGAGTTTAATTTTTTGGGTTGTCATTTTGGTATAATTGCGCGCAAAAAAAAAAAAAAAAAAAAAAATAATGGACACTAAAGATTAAGAAAAAAGAGAGAAAATGATTGAGAGAATGTGTGAGAGAAAAATGAAGAGTGTGCTCACTAAAAATAAATTACGTACACAGTGTGGTGCAAAATTTAAGCTTCTTGCCTTGTTTTTTATTCCTGCCGCAGCATAAAAATTAATTAATCATCCATCATCATAAAATTATATACCAACATTATTATCCCACACATTACTTTCTTCACAATATTTGTTTACACCTTTCTCTCACTCTCCTCCTCCACTAACCTTTACGTTTAATCCGAGGTTAATTAATTAGCGGATGACGACTTGATTTCGCGTTTAATTGCCTTCCCACTCCGCTTCCTTTTTTTACCACCAGCAAACTTTTTTTTGTTCGCACACTGTCCCTGCACAGCTGGTTTTTTTTTTTTTTACCTCATTTATTTTCTCATTCATTTCGTGCTTTTTATTTTCACCACTCACTTTGCATCCATTCTCTTGGACTTATCATAACTCTGTTTATTTCATTTTCATTTTAATTTTATTTTTTTTTAGTTATCTCACCACTTACTTTGTAATTGCCCCCACTACGTTGCTTGGGAGCCTGGTTTATAATAATCCTCTCGTTCACTCTGCTCCTCCTGAGGTAAGTGATTGGTATTCTTGAGCATATTCATCAGCAATGAAGTGAAATGGTTTGAGAATCTCTATCCCATGTTACAGACTTAGCAGTGTGATGGACATTGTTGACATTTAATTGATGTCAAAGTCCTATCCCTGTACTCCTCGACTGCCCGAATGGCGGAGGAGATGTCGACCAGGTGCACTGACTGCCCGAATGGCGGGTGCATCAAGGTATAGTATCAAGTCTCGAGGTTCTGACTGCCCGAATGGCGGGAATCGTTTGCGCCTCAACTCATTTCCTTCAGCTGCTGGTGTTTATGCTTTTTCTGTTTGCTTGGGTATCGTTGATGACTTTTGACGAAAACGAATGCACGAATGCTATGGACCCTATTTATTTTATTATTATTATTTTTTCCTTCGCTCACAGATTCCTAATATCTTGGGTTATGTATCAATGCTTGAAGGCGAAATGAAGTCTATTCATCTATCATATTTGACACGATTCTTGCGTACATGTTACTCTCCTTCCCAAAAGCGCCCCATTTGAACCAATTATACTTTAGTTAAAGGTAATCAGTTAGAGCTTAATTCGTTTTACGCGACTATGCATCTTTTTTTTTTTTTTTTTTTTTTTTTTTCTAAAGTCACTGTCTTTTTATTTATTTTATAAACTCACATTCTTTTTACTTTGTACACTTTTATTTTCTTTTTTTTCACCCCACTACCCATCTTTCAGCAAACATCATTACCCTTTCATTCTTTTTTTTTTATTTGTCCTCACTCTGTACACTCTCTTTTATTTTGATACTCTCTCATTTTCTGCATTCCTTTTTTTCATTCTCATCTCTCCCGTCAGCGCTTTATACTGACCAAACCAAACGAACTTACAAGTTTGGTCAGCGATACTACCAATGAATGCCAGGGCTCTTCTGTGATACAGGCCTCTCTCGCTCTCTTCCGTGTACTCTGGGCAGAGACTGATTCCGTTACAGGCGAAGAACTCGAAATCTCCTCAGGAACTATTTGAGCGTTGGGTAATTACGGCCTCTATTAATATCAATTAAAAGTATAGATCATTCCCACACTTGCAGCTAGGGTAGTACCTGACTCTTGAGTGCTAGCCTTTGTCGTCTCGGGTTCATCTATCGTGCCTAAGAGATTTCCTTACGTCAGCATTGATGAAGTCGACCTTGCCGAAGAAACAAGACGTCCAAAGAACAACACCTACCTCCTCTCGCTATGTCTCAGATGAAACAATGTGTAGTGTTAGAAACAATTTCAACGAGGCCAGGTTGGACAGAGGACAATATCATCAATAAAAATACCTTGTGAAACCTCTACATTGGTGAAGAAGGCGCGTGTTAATTTTTTATCAGATCTACAGAATACAAAAGTCATTGCGATAAGTACACTTACTTTCCGTATGTTGTTGGATTGACGTTCGTATCATCGAAACTGCTGCGTTTGAGCGGTCTAAGGTCCCCAAGACACAAATGTCATCGTATTCCTTTCGGCAGCTTTCCATATCGAGTTGGTACAAAGATGCTGCCCGATCGCCACGCAGGCGCTCCCGACCGACGTAGCTTACAAAGCATGCGTAAAGCTTGTCGAAGTCGGAGTGGTCGTGCCGGTCAGTGATGGCAAATAGCCTAAACGATTTCATTCTAAGAGTTTTGTCTCAAATAGAACATTAATAAATGTCAGTCAGCTGGCATACAGACAAATACTTGAAAAATAAAATGAATAAAGAAATATGAAGGCCCCCCTCCCCGCCGGCATCTATGAGGCATCAGATGAACGACATTGAGCATAACCAGTTGCGGAGGACTACTGGACAGTGGCTGAATGGCGACAATGGCTGAAAGAGCTCATCCGTATGAACGCACAGTTAAGAAATCACGTCCCACCCTCATAGACACGCTAGAAGCAGTAATCGTGAACATGACAAAAGGCTCCCCTCCTCGCCGGCATCAATGAGGCATCAGATGAACGACATTGAGCATAACCAGTTGCGGAGGACTACTGGACAGTGGCTGAATGGCGACAATGGCTGAGAGAGCTCATCCGTATGAACGCGTAGACAAGAAATCTCCACGTCCCACCCTCATAGACACGCTAGGAGCAACTGTGAAACGCAATAAAAGTCCTGCCATATGACCTTGATGACCAAGTAAATGAGATGCAAGTAAAGCAATAGATGCAAGTAAACAGCAAAGCAACGAGTCCCCTTAGATTTTAGAGGAGAGGAAATAAATATTCAGTCCTGAACTTAAAATTTCTTATTTCCGATATGCATCACATGACAATAAAAGCGTATTTCGTGAAGTGAAGTGAAGACAAAAAGGCGTGTCGGTACCCTTAGTCTTATAAGTAAAGTCGCTCATTTCAGGCCCAAATGGGCTCGCTCCACTTGGAGCCGATAGCAAGCACCGAAGCGCAACTTTTCAAAGTGGGTTTTACACTTTTCGAGGGGATTCGATATCTTTGGTAATGCGATGAGTGATTTAGGATATGATACGTGACCAATCTAGACAACCATTTCAAAATTAGTTTTGCAAAACTTAGTAAAAACGATGAAGCGCAACACAGATATACTTAAAACCCACAGAACCCTCAGGTTATATGTACTTTTCAATTACGAGTCCAATGGCGGTAAAATCGCTACTGTTTTCATAGCCAGAAAAAAAAGTTTTCCTTAAGGAAAAGCAGCTAGGTCGAAGAAAATAGCGACTTTTCGATATTCTATGCTCATTTACTGAAGAACCACTGCATAGAATACTGAAAACCAGGATTCATATCGTAGCTACAGCCTAGATGAGTAATACCCTGCTTTGGCTGGGCTCTGCCTCTCAAGAATCCGGCGCAACAACCCATTGAGTATGTCAAAAATGGTATATTTTCGCTTTTTTTTGTAATTGAAAAACTCTATACGGTTGTTGCTCCATGAATCCTGAACAGATTGACTTAGGAGCTGCTTTAAGCCAAAGATAATAAGCTCCTCTTTCGACTGTTCCAAGAGCGCCTGATTTTCAGCACTCTAGCAGGAGCTATTCACGCTTAAAGTCTGTATAATCCTTAATATTACTCAACTTTGTCGCAACTTTTGGTGCTATCTCGATAAATACTGAACGGATCCTTTTCATTCTTTTTTTATTTGGTGCATATTCATGCCTTCTATCATACATTGCATGGGCATGGCGCCGTCTTTTCGAGAAGGGTAGATATAATCACTCTAATAACGTCAGTAATGATTGCGTGTGAAATTTAAATGCGTTATTCATAGGAGAAACCTTAATTTGGTTGATTTTTTTTTTTTCTGTGTTTACTTTTTTTTATTAAAATCTAGTAACACTGCCGTTGTCGCTTCTTGGTTCCAGAAGTATTCGGGATTATTGACATACTATCTAGCGTATTTACAACGCCTCTCAACTTCCCTACATTCTCCTTTGACCTATCTAAAATATCAGAGCTCTGAAGAAACTTTCTAATCAGCTCAAGGCTCAAGCAACTCATCAGTTTCTTCGCTTTGCTGATTTTCAACTAGTTGAATCTCAGTTTGGTTAAACTCACCCTCCTCCTCAATTTGATATTCACCATGCTCAACAGCCATGTGTTTGTCCATGACCAAAGGCATAGCCTTCTGGAAAGACTTAGTGGACGATTTTCGTCATTCTGTTTGACTTTGAATAACACAAGCATATGCATACAAGGACGGCGCCGATTAATAAAGTATTGGCAATTACATCCTCTAATGGTATTGTTTTCATCGACGTTAATGCTATATATACCACGCCCAGTTGTTGGCGAGATAACGCAATAATACCCTTCAACGTAGATAACCAGACCTTGAAGCTCCTCAATTGTTTTGTTGTCTAGACATCTTTCTTGCAAGATATCTATCTTCCCGCCTTTGGAATGCCGGTCATAACGAACTACACTACGCATTGCCAGCGCTTGATAGAAGTCATCTACATCATGGCTTAAAAGGTAGATCAGCCTATCACCTCGGCAGTTAGTATGGCCTCGTAGAAAATGAGGCTTGAGATGATTGTGCCAAGATTCTACATAATTATTGGTGTCCATGCCGGCATAGAATTAGCCAACACGATATGACTTCATCCACCGTTGCCTACGTCCTTCAATAAAGTATCGTCCTTTGAGGTATTTCCAAAGTTTCCCCCCATTGTGCTCCGACCATTTCTTTTCGAATTCAACTATCTTCTCACCGGCACTTCGGGGGGATGGATCATAAAGAATCGAACGGAGTTCATTCATTGCGGATTGCCGAAGATCCTTGTTTTGGTTCCTATCGGCACCTCGAATTAAGGTCGAGAGCTTGCGGGCCCAGGCTTTCATCACATGCCATAGACACAAATGGACAGTTACATCCCGTCCAAATGCTTTACGGATGGCCTTGTATTCCACTTGAGCGTCATCAGTAGTAATGAACTCTGGGGCACCAACCATATCCTTAATATGAGAGAGCCAACTTGCCAGAGAGTGGTGGCTAGGTCATTGGTGATCATGAAAGCGACAGGGACGGCACTCATTCGCAGTGGATCCTGGATTATTATTGTAAAAAGCTCAAACTTGGAGCGGTTCGTTCCATGTGTCGAGTCCAGCCCAATACATTAAAATTTGAGCTGTATACAGATCGCTGAAAAGGAGACATGAATCCATGGGCAAATTTGGGAAAGACCTTCCCATCCTGTCCTTTCTAGAGGCAACTCTTTGTGAAGACGGTAAACTGCTTCTCTTGCTGCAGCTTTGACATCCAGAGCCTCATCGAGTCCATGTCGTTGTCTGATAGTTTTGTCAGTTTACACATGTATTTATGGTGGATTTTATAAACGTCCTCATATGTAAGGACATGGTCGCGCTGCAAACGCCCTTGCTTGTGAAGAGAATATGCCTGGGGCCCAGTCAAATTAATTTTAGCAATTATTCCTCTAGTACATAAGCCAAGACGAATCAAGTTTCGAATCCGTGCTTTCGTTGATTCCGTCATGGTAAGGTATTGAAAATCATTAACATCGCCGAGGGTATGTCCTGTGTGTCTAAAATAGTATGTGATCCGAAGCTGCTTTCTTCCACCCTTGGTTGCATATTCGGGATCCTCACTGTCGTCTTTCATGTTGTGGACAATGAGTTTGGCTGTACAACCAGCTTTCTGGCTAGGCTTCAAGACGCGTCTCTTTTTCTTTTCCCTTGATTCCTGCCCAGGGTCTTGAGAGATAATTTGAGGAGAGCCTTGAGAAACCTTTTGGGGGCCATTTTCCGTTCGTGTCTCATGTCCATGGTGGCATTCATAGGTTTCAACATAAGAAAACCTGCTTCTGCCACCTGGCTTATTATCATAATGCTTGCGCATTACCCAAACAAAGAAATGATCGCGACCGTCTCGTTCGAGCCAAGTGCTGAAGTCCTCCTTGTCCACGTAAAACACACGAGGGAGATAGTCGTACTGATTTGTGCGAGTTTCATTTACAATTTCCTTGATCGTGGTATCATCAACAGTTGACTTGATCCATTGATAATCATGCAACTGGGAAGACAAAAGTTTGGTTGTTATTTCATTGACATTCGCATCGGTCCCCTCGCTTGGCTCCGGACTTTCTGAGCTATCCGTTCCCGCGGTACCAGGATATGATAAAGGATGAATGCTACTAGGAGGTGGCTCATGCTCCGCTTCTGGCTCGGAATCCAACGCATCACTCGAATAGTCATTGAGGTCAAAGTCCGACTCAAGAAAGTGTCTAAGAAAAATTAATTTTTTTTTTTTTTCCTGTTTTTTCTGTTTTTTCTGTTTTTTTAAAAATAATGATAAAATAAAAAGGCCCCAGACAGCTCCCAGTGAGGGCTTCCTTGGGCCTCATAAATGGCTCAGCCCCACTGGAAATACCAAGGTGATAGCCTCACAGAAGTCACATGGGGGGGACCAACAGAACTAGTCAAAGAAAATCGAGGACGGCAGAAGATGGCAAAAAGACGGCAATTGTGCCTGAAAATTATGTGTCAGAAATTATTTTCGTTTCTTCAGGGGACAGTGCGTTTCTGTAAACTCCTGCCTTTTTGGGGAGGAAAATGCTTTGGTTTTGTTATAATTTCCATAAAAGGGAACAGAAAGTTGGTAAACGCACTTACCAGTTTTTTTATTTTCGCTTGTCAAAAGCGCGTCCAACCAATGCTTATAGATGAAGTATGATTTTTATTTTCTTATATGCCACTGCAGTCCATTGCATTCTCTTTATTCTGTCCATCCTTTCATCGGCCTACATTTTCCTCTTCTTGTTGCGTCGAGATCCCAAAGCCATTCTGCTTTAGCCGTAGCATTCAGCAATCGACTTCTCATTTCTCTGACTTTTGTCATTTCGCAGAGTTAATCTTAGAGAAGTCGATTTTTTATTTTTATTTTTTTCAAAAAGCAAAAATGGAAAAGGAATTTGGATTCTTTTCAGAGGAACGGATGCTGCCAGGGTCAAGTCTAGGATCAGCCACGGTGTCTACAATAGCGTCTTCCAATGTCCTCACAGCTGCACCGTCCTTAGATGTAGAAATATCACCGCTACCGCTTTCCCCATCACTTAAGCGTTCCAGAGGACGTCCTAAGAACGCATCGCAAGCACCACAACAGCAACTTATAAAGTCAAGAAGTCAGCTACATTCGCGTCCGTATCAATCTTTGCCCGCCGAACCCGCGGTCAGGCTAGATCAATAGCTTGATAGGTCGATACCTTTGCAATATGTTTCCGAGTATCAGAGTCAGGACCCCCGGATGCTGAGGAACGATTCGTTGATGACATGAATGACTGCTCAGGGATTAAACCAAAAACGCTTGCCTCATATCAGCCCACCTATCGTCTGTGGAAGGTATGTAATGGATAAAATTTAATAAGGTATTCGTATTTTCCTCTAATGCTATCAACTAGCCAGAGGGTCTATAATATTAACAACTCCATCTAATAAATCATTCTTGACATGGGCCCTTAATGTGCTAAACAGGCATTTTGTGAGAAATATCGCGAACGGTATGCAGATAAAGATGGTCGTGCCCTATATCTGGTGGACTCACAGGATAAAGTCGTTTGTTTTTTTCGAGAAGTCATCCTCAAGAAGACTATACTCAAGCGCACTAAACCAGGAGCAGATTTCCGTACGCACCTTGCCGCTGAGGAGGATTCTTCGGCTATACACGGGGCTAGCCTAGTCGAAAGTATGTCGAGCAACTGTGTATTATTTAAGGTGCCGCGTATATGACGACATAGCAATGTCGACATTCTGTTAGTATTATATCGTTTTTATCGAAACTTCCTCTCTCCCCATATTCTCCTCGCCGTTGGCCTTTGACATAGTAATAGAAGCTGCTCCAGTCGATAAAACTGGTAAAAAAACCGTATCGGTATCACTCGGTACTGAGACTATAAAGATGGCTAAAAAGGTCCTGATTCGAATCCATTCACTACAGGCCGAGCGAAACGATGTGAGTTGGGATCTTTCGCCATCTCAAATGAAGCTACTCCAAACCATCCTTATCCAGCATATAGAGAGTCTTCACACTCATGTCGTTCGATCGGGTGGCAGGCGTGAAGCAGGCTGTACACTTCGAGATTCTTACACCCCCGTGCAGTTCCACAGTATATTGATGGGACTTTGGACGAAGGAAAGACATTCGCCAAACATGCGAGCGCGTGAGTATGATACTAATTATCGGGACATGTTCTGTCTAACTGCACGGCATAATATGCTGCTTCGGGATGAGGATCTTCGAAACTTAAACTTTGCGGATTGCTTCAGCACCATCATTACACAAAGAACTGAAGGAGGACAACAACCAATTGGGCTCACCTTCAAAATTAACAAGGGTAAGACCAACAAGAATAATGAAAACTGGTATGCGTGTGCATTGCGACATGAAGATGTACGTAGATGCGTCTTTAGTGCTTTTGCCTTTTACATGTATCAACTTTGGCAAGTAAGTTCTCAATTTCAACTTTATCATGCTGTCTTTTTTTTTTTTTTTTTTTTTTTTTTTCTAATTTCATTTTTTTCTTTATTGTGTTGTAGTAATGATGAATGGATTATATTAACATTCTTTTCTTGTTCTACTTTCTATTATCCTAATATCATCTTTCATCACAAGGGCTCGGATCACGAAAAATCCAAGAGCCTTCAAATTAAAGACGTCGTAAAGTCAATTAACAGTTCTGACTTCGTCCAACTCAAGGTCATTCCGGGCAATAAAGAGAGGACAAAAAGTCTCGCCTCTCAATCAACTTATCGTACTGTGGAAGCCCTTTATGATCAGCACAATGTCAACAGTCCTAGGAAAACTCATGGGGGCCGTCATGCTGGCACTATCGAAGCCCATAGGCTAGGTATAAGTCAGGATGATATTAAAGCAGGCGGGCGGTGGACCGCAAAACGAGGCCGCATGGAAAGCTTTTATTTGCCATGCTTGCCTTCGAGGTTTGCTCTTGGGATGGCAGGGTTCTATTCTAAGTCATTCTTCCTCCTTCGAAACTCTATCAGGCCATCGAATGCCCTGCAATTGCTAGTTTTTCCTTGGATTGAAGATATCTTTGGGAAAAATAACAAGTGGTGGAGAGATGAATGTTTGAAGGAAATGGACGAAGTGGATCCAAATAGTCTGCCCAATATTCGTGCAGTATGTCTTCCAGGTTGCTCCCATCTAGGATCCAAGGGCACAAGCGCTGCTCACTGTTGAACACTTATAGTTTTCCTTTGGAAGAATGAAACACTTGGACAATATTGGAAGCCACTGTAGCAGTGAGGACAGAAAGAGGGAGGATAAAGTCTGGGTAGGATAGAGTGAAAGTTGGGAAATGCGCGGAGGAGCGGAAGCTATTTAAAGATGAATGTAGTGGCATCGTAATGATGTAGCTTGATACATGGATTTTACTGATTGATTTTTGCTGGTTGGTTGATTTTGCTGATTGATTTTGCTGATTGGTCCTTGTAAATCGAGAAGCCGGCTGTTTTCTTCTCTTAGGAACTGGATCTGGCCTACTCATGAGTTGATGAAAGTTAAACGAACAAATTTGCCCGTTCTACGGTCCAAAGAATAGTTAATAAACACCGGGAAAGCCTTTGAGCGTCACACACCCTTTGATCTGATTTACGCTTTCCATAATAAACAGCTCAAGCAAGAATTATTCTCGATTCCTAAGCCTGCTAAGCACCAACCCACGGCAAAACTCAAGAGCCCTATCCCTGAATTTGAACCTATTGCTTTTCCCAGGCATTTGTTCAAGCATAAAGCAACGATTGTCGGATGGCAAGGCTATGAGCGGAAGTTCGATACAAGGAGACTCTGACCATGGGCGATTTTTTAGAGGCGCACTACAAGCAAGGAGGAGTGGCTCTGTGGCACCGCTTTTTTACTACCCAGAGTCGCCTCATTCGGGACTAGGTGTAGTGTTTGTTCTGCGGATTGATGACCAGCTCTACCCTGTGTTTGTCCAGACGAAGCTCCTTGAAGATATCTCCCCAAGAAAAGTAAAGGAGACACGACTAACAATACATGAGAGCAAACTCAAGGATCATCTTCCGAATTTGGCCTCGTACTGGGGTTAGCAGCCAAGCAATGATTATAGTGGGCTATTAAGTATCCACAAAGAAACATAGCAACGCATTACACTTGGACAGTGTATTGGTGCAGCTGTCACGGGATTTGCCACCATAGCGGCCATCGCTTCCTTGTGTGTTCCGCGAAGCTGCGCCTTGTTTCATCATTAAATATCAGCACCTTTCTGAATAGGCATGCGGTGCGAGCGATCACGGACATGGATTTGTTCATCCACAGCAATTGAGGCTACACCCAATTGTCTGGATAATGAGGAAGCACAGTACTTGTATGTAAATAGTAGTAAAATAGTCAAAGAACTTCCAGAACCCTTACCATTGCAACATCTCTCGCGTCCACATACTGCGCCTTTTAAGGTATTCTCCCAGTTTGCAACTTTATTCCAAAAAAGAGGAATACTTTCTCCTAGAACAACGTGCTGCTAGGGATCTGAGCGATGGCTGGGAAAGGTTTTTTTTTTTTTTTTTTTTTTTTTTTCGAACCGCGTGCTTGTCGTATGATAAGTTAATTCTTTGTAACCCAAACAAAGATTCATCTCTCTCCATTGTTCTTCCACCACAACTACCCACAATCAAATTCCCGAAAAATAAAAAATAAAATGTCATTCATGGACAGATTCAAGAGTGTAGCCCAGGGTATGTTATCCATATGATATCATATTCATGCTTTGGAGTCAATAAAGAATCCAGTTCTTGTGAATTTCTACTTTCCATATGAGTCTTTCTGTAACAGATGAATGAAAAGAAAGCTATGTTTCCTGTTCAGTTCAGTCAATCAGTCTTACGGATGATCCTGTTTTAGAGAATGGAATTATTCGTGTTGATTGTATTTCCCTTTGAATCTATTTTTTCAATTTTGAATTTTGCCGCTACGAAGAAAAAGTGAAAGGGTTGAACAACAACAGCAATCGACATTCTACACATGGATGGTTATACACGCATTTCATATCGAATATGCTTGGCGAAAGTAGCCCATGATTTCATGCATGTCTAATACCTTGAGGAAGATCATTGTTAATAGTCTTGCATTGTTCTGTCCATTATAAATAAAATTAGACATGGGCAAGATGGCTACTGAGGCTGGTAAGCGCTTCCAAGAGACCGCCGCCGTGACAACTCGTCAAATGACCGATACTGCCAAGAATGCCAACATTTCCTCACCTCTACCCGACGAAAATGTCACTGAGGATCTCAAAAAGGCTGCCAATTTGCTCCGTAGCTTTGTCGACAAAGAGGAGAATGAGACCGGATTTGATAACATCATTCCCCCTGGGATTTTACGCAAGGCCAAAGGACTAGCCATCTACACTGTCGTCAAAGCTGTGAGTCCCTTTGGGTTTGCTCAATTCATCCTTCCAAAGATCCTATAGCTCATAGTACTTACTTTATTATGATTTTGTTTATCTTTTGGACCATAGGGATTTATTGTGAGTGCACGTGGAGGCAGTGGAGTAGCAGTGATCAGGAAGGATGATGGTCAATGGTCTGCTCCCAGTTTCATTGCAACCGGAGGTGTCGGATTCGGAGCGCAGGTGGGCGCAGATGTCACAGATGTCGTTCTAGTGTTGATGACAGATGAGGCTGTTGAAGCCATGTTCGTCCAAGGTGGAGGCGTCTCTCTTGGTGGTGGTCTATCTGTTAGCGCAGGACCTGTAGGTGTTGGGGGTGAGCTCGGCCTTGCGACTAGTTCACAGGTTGTTGCAGCTGCGTCATCTGTCTTTTCATACACAAAATCCAAGGGTCTCTTTGCAGGTGTTTCCTTGGATGGTACCATCCTTCTTGAGCGCAAGGAAGCGAATGCGGCATTTTATGGACGTGCCATCTCTGCAGCTGAGATTCTGAAAACCATGCCTCAGCCTCCCGAAGCTCTTGAGCTCTATACAGTCATTGAGATAGGTCTTGCTCGTGAACTGTAGTCTTATAAATAAAAGGCGGTCCAAATAGCCAAATAGCGCTTACGGCATGATGATGGTGGATGGTGGTCATAAGAATTGTATAAAATTCTTGCAGCTGCAGGCGCATTGGGCAATTGCTCATAATCAATCCAGCCCCAAAGGACCATGAAACTGAAAAAAAAAAAAAAAAAAAAGATTTGCTTCATAATTTCGTTTCCTTTCTTTCATTCCAAATTTCATTCTGATCAAATCATTTTGTTGAAAAGCCTAAAGGACGTAACACCAACCTATCTCTATATTAAACGAAAACTCCCTTCATATGACCACTACTGCAGCACCAACGTCTGGCCTGCAGGCGACCGAGCCGTCGCACTTCCGCTTTCACAAGATCTACTCCACCGCTGTCCAGGCATATCTCCCGGGCCAAGACTCTGAAGCTGCCTACGACAATAGCGCCCGGCCCAAGAATCTTGATTACTATGCAGATCTTGTTATTGTGTTTAGATACAGCATACCCGGAAAAGGCGTCTCCAAGGCAGACTATGAGCAAAAGACTATCAAAGCATACCAAAGAGTGCTCCAAAAGTTAGACCGTGTCGGACTCCAGCACGAGACTCGCCCGGGGAACAATAATACTCTCTTCATCTTCATTATCTGCCCTTGGACCGTCTTGAAACGTGAAGCAACACGCAGCAGGTATTTGTTCGTGTTCATATGGCTGGATAAACCCATTACATTACAATTTGTTTGCATAGGTGATTCGTAAACAGCATCACTAATCTTTTTCTATTTCTTTATTTTTTATTTTTTATTTTTTATAAAAAAGTATCCAAGATTGGCTAGCAGGTGTCAAAGTTGCTGACACAGAAGAAACAGAGCAGCTACTCAAACCAGCAAAGTCGCGCGATAATTCTTTGGATAGTATCAGTGATTCAGACCGTATCCGCCTTATTACGGATCTCATCTCTGGATTGCCTGGAGAAGGAGGCGCAGGAATTTATCCTGGTCAAGATGAGTACGTTGAAAGTATCCTGCCTCTTCATGACAAAGCATTCAACAAGGTACAACAATTATTAAGTTTGGGATATTGTTTTTTGTACGTCACTATTTTTTACTTTTTAACAATTGACATCAATTTATTTTCTATTATGATCAGGCCTGGCTCAAATCCTGGTCAACAAAATGGATTGTGAAGGAGGACGACCTCTCAAAAGTCAGAGGTCAGTTTGGTGAGAAGGTGGCCTTCTACTTTGAGTTCCTACAGTTTTATTTCCAATGGCTGACAGCACCCACAATTCTTGGAGTGGTCGTCTATTACTTGGGATCGCCTTTCTCCATCTTTTACGGAATTTTTGTGATCTTGTGGTCTGTCCTGTTTACAGAGTGTTGGAAACGTCGGCAGAAGGAACTCTCGCTCTTGTGGGGGGTCCGCCATGTATCCAAAACTGAGACGAGGCGGCCTGCTTTCAAGGGTGACACTGAGAAACGTGACCCAGTGACAGGGGAGATACTACCATTCTTCTCGCCCTGGAAGCGATGGTCACGAAAGCTGGCTGGAGTCCCTATCGTCATTGGGGGTGCATTAGCTTTGGCTGCTGTGATTACCACTGTATTCAGCATAGAAGTTTTTCTGACAATCTACTACGATGGGTATATGAAGAGTATATTAGTAAGTGCTACAAGAGAAAGTGATATTCTCTCAAAGAAGCAAAGAAGCATGATTGCATTCCAGGGCAGTCGACTTTTTTTTTTTTTTTTTTTTTTTTTTTTTTCATATCAATATTTACTACTTACAATGAAAATACTGATTATTCCTTCTTTTACCATAAAGATTTATCTGCCTATGGCTCTATACTCACTTGCTATTCCCAACGTAGCAGCGCTGTGCAAAACTATCTCCCGACGCTTGACCGATTACGAGAACTACGAGACACATGCCAGTTATGAATACCATTTGATGCAGAAGGTCTTCATTTTCAATGCTCTTACGAGTTACATGTCGATCCTGTTGACGGCATATGTTTACATTCCATTCGGACCTGAGGTCATCTCCACCTTCCAGAGCTACGGTATCTCGTTTTCTAAGGCAACCATAGACTCAGCCATGTTGCAGAATCGTCTCAAGGCCTTTATGATCACTACACAAGCCATCTCGTTCGTCACGGAGACGATTGTACCATGGTTGACTAGGCGTGCTGTGACAAAGGCAGCTAAGCTCCAACAGGGTTTAAATAAAGAAAAAGGATCTTCCAGCGCTCTTTCAGTGGTCGATGAACAGGACTCTGAGGAAGCCAAAAAGTTTTTGAAACGTGTGCAGAAGCAAGCAGACCTGCCTACATACGATGTCAATGAAGATTATGCCGAGATGGTTTTGCAGGTAAAATCCAGGTCCTAATCATGCTTGCAGTTGTTTTGGAGAGGGACACATTTGAACTCCCACTTTAATATTGTTTATTTGTTTATTCTTTTTATGTTTAGTTTGGATATGTGTCGCTGTTCAGTGTGATCTGGCCGTTGACAGGTCTTTGTGCATTTGTCAATAATTGGATCGAGTTAAGATCTGATGCCGCCAAGATCAGCTATAATGCTCGTCGCCCAATCCCCTCGCGAGCAGATTCAATTGGACCCTGGGTTGACAACCTTCAGCATATCACTTGGTTCTCATCCTTGACCAATGCATCGATCCTCTATCTTTTCCATGGCTCGGATGGCCATGGAGTCCGTTTGAGTCTGGGCATGCTCCTGCTGTGTTTGTTGATCTCTGAGCATACATATCTGGGGCTGAGGACATTTGTGGGCATGGTCCTGGACAGTATCCCAACGAAGGCAGAATTGGGTGTGCGTAGGAAGGAATTTGGTGTCAAGAGCAACTGGTTATCGCGGTTGAGTGATAGTATTGGTGTGACTTCGGTTGAGGGCATTGCAGTCAAAGGGCTTGCAAGACGGTCGTTTGAAGCAGATGTAGTGATGGCGCAGACATCCGAGGCCACAGTAGGAGGAGTAGCTCTTGGGAACGACATTGGCATCCAGGCAATCCGATCTAGCCTTAAGACTCACTAAGAAAAAAAAAAAAAACGCGTTGTTTGGAATATGACATGACGCCATAACTGTTTCACGGTTCATGTTTGTCTAGGAGGATAGGATAAAGAGCCGACTAAATAAAAAAAAAAAAAAAAAGCATTCTCTTGGCTTTTTTCATACTTTTTTTTTTTTTTTTTTTTTTTTTTTTTTTTGGCAATTTTTCGTTCTCTCCATTCTTCCATTCATACATTTGTCTTGACATTTACTTTATTTAAAAAAAAAAAAAAAAAAAAAAAAAAAAAGATTAACATCCGGCTCTACTTTGATTGGCTTAATTGCTTCGCCCTGTCATGTCAGTCAGTGCAGACCCAACAGAGCCAGCGCCCTGGGATTTCATCCGCATAGCCATGGTGATTGGTCCTGTCAGTGGATACTTTCATCAATACTACACCATGTACAATATGAAGACATCCATAGGATTCAGTAGTGTCACTTGTGGTGTACTTATCATATCAAGGTATTATAGAGCCATCATCAAGAATATTTACGTCAGAGGTCTGTTTGACTGATGTTTTTATTTTTCTCTTTTGAATATCCTCTTAGCATCATCCGTATCTTTTTCTGGTAAGTGTGTGTGCGTGAAGAATGTGTAAATATTTACTTTATTTGGTGATCAGCATGGCCGTCGTAGCCATCACAGCCACCGCCTTTCTTGTTGCATGGCTGGTGTCTTTTCTTTCTTTTGTTGGATGGTTTTGACAAAAAATAGCTGGCTGAGCGGAAGATATGCTTATGCAGAGATTATTAACTAATTCTTGGCACACCTGAATTGTTCATATACCATTCCATTTTTTTAAAATCCTTGGCGACCAACAAATACAAAACTTCAACACTTGTTTGGTTCATAACAGGATCGGAGACCCGTAAGTCCAAGGAGTCCAGAATGATAAAATGCAATGAGATTAGTTGACAGTCAAATCCAACTGACAATGCTTTCTTTCCTCTTTCAATACCCGGTATAACAAGATTCGACATAGCGCTGTTGTATCAGTCCATATTGATGACTGTTGTGCAACTTTTCCTCCTGGAACTCTGTGTACGGTACTACCCCTGGACAGTACAGTTGCCTACACCTATCACACATTCTCGCCCTCCCTCTCGTCCTTCCTCTCGCAATTCTCATAACAACAGCAACAACAGTTATACTATCCCAACGACAATGAGTCGTCAAGGATCTGACCACATCACTACCAGAGCTTCAAGGTATCATAGTCAAGGATGGTACAAGAAACATGCAATTTACTGGGGTACTCATTTTTGGAACTGGCCCACTATCTGGCCATATTATATCTTTCTTGCCTTCTTCACCTTGTTCGTCGGGCTGTCCCTCTTGATCATCGGGAAGACTGAATTTTATGTTGGCCTCTTGGGCCTTGCAGTAAGCATTATCTTTATCCTTTCCTTTTATTATTACATTGTTTATAACTGTATAATTTGGTCCGCATATTAACCTTTGTCGTCTTAATGTCCACAATTAGGCATTAGGGATCGAATCGACCGTACCAATGCCTCAAGCAATTCAAAACTATCAATCAAAATCAACTGCTGGGTTCTCGCCAGCGATTTTATTAATGTGGGTCGTCGGAGACTCATTTAAAACATATTACTATATTACCACAGGAGCCAAATATCAGTTTATTGGCTGTGGCATCATCCAACTTTGTGTCGATTGCGTCATAATTATCCAGACTATCATCTATTCAAAGTACTGGAAAGGTGCAGCCCGACGGCGGTATCATGCGTCTGCCGTAGAGGAAGGAAGGGGAGGAGGAAAAGGAAGAGGGAGAGGACTAGGACAACTGGGAGATTATTTTTTAACTGGCTGGCCTTGGTCTCAGGATCGTACCGGGAGTACGCAAGTGAATGATAGATCTAGCTCAGAGGCTTTGTTGGCAGGTAATGGCGAAGATGATGATGATAATGATGATGAGATCCTGCCTTACCGTCACCAGCCATCACATCATCATTAATAGTTATGACTACCATGACAATTCACCTAAAAAGCATTAACGCTTTGATATGTTTTTTTTTACTATCCTGATGTCCATAATGCAAATAAAAATAGTCCAATAATCGTAATATTTTTTTTTTTTTATTTTTTTTTTAATATATATAAATATACATGTATATAACAACTATTATGCGGCTCTATGTTGCTGACGACGGCAATAGCGATGGGGTAGTTGTTAGAGTTGATACTATTGCCATGTTCTGTTGCTTATATCGGTAAGTCAGGACTACATCGCTCCCTGTCTTCCAATAATGTGTGCGAACAGTCGCCAATGTCATCGTCGGTGATAGGACCTGGTCGTTACATAGGATTTCAAGCCAATTCTCTGGGCGCAGTGCCTCTTGCCTCCAAAACTCTTCTTCTTCTTCTTCTTGCTCTCCAGTCTTTGTAACGATTGAAACCGATGGACCCACACTTTGCGATTTATTCCCTGGTGGTGGAGGCTGGTCGGCACTACCAACGATAGCTGGTCCTCTCGCACTGGTTTCCGCCGCTTCGATTGATCGCGGAGGAAGTGGAGGCTGGTTAGTCTGTGTATGGCCACGCTGGAATGCAGCATCAACAACTACTGCTCTACTTGCTGGGTCGCTTATTGATACTGATATCGAAGCTCTTTTAGGGGGCGTCAATGCCAGCTTATCGACTACATGTGCCACAACCTTGCGTACTCTCAGCATCCGCGGTGCAGTCAATCTTGGATTGCCTCCTGGGAGCTCGCCCAACCGTCCAGAGCCTGGCAGCGATAGAGTAATATCCTGTTCATGATGTGGTCGTAGCACAAATGAAACCTTTGGCGTCTCTTTGACCGGTATCATGTTCTTCAAAAGCACTTCCAATAACCATGTAGGTATAACTTGCACTAGTGGTACATAGTCATATCCCAAAGAGCCTACAGTACCACGATACAAATCTACAGACGAAGAGGCTTCCCGCGACTGCTCAGAAATAATTACTGGGATATGTGCAGGGATAGGGACCGTTGGGCAATCTAGATGCGTAAGCGGAGTGAACGGTGGATGTGGGGGGCGCATACTGATAGCGGGATTCGGGAGCTGCTGTACAGGACTGGGGATAGACTCGATTGAATGTGACGATGTAGTGTCAGAGGTTGCTTGATCATCTTCGTTAACTTTAGTTCCACCTAATCCAGCCGATCCTCCGGGTGTTGGTGTTCCGTCTATGACAGTAGTCCTTGGTGACGATGCTGTAGAGGTCGAAGTTCCTGTCCCAACTCCTGCTCCGCTGGCCGATGTGGAAGCAGTAGCAGATGTTGTGATCGCCGGGAATGGCGATGGGTGTTCTGGAATAGAAGGACTGTTGGGGGCTTTGGAGACACCGCCGCTCATCGGGATAGCAATGGTTCCCACACTCTTCTTAGATGACATCGACCGCCCATTTTCAAACTTTTGCTCTGAACTAGGCGTCCTCGTAAGCTTCTTAACAGAGTGCTTCAGACGGCCCATGAACCCATTACTGGAGCTCGCGGCCGTACTCGTTGTCGAGGATATTGATAATGGGGTCGAAGGAACAGATGATGAGGCTGTATGCGATCCTAGCGCGCTCAATTTCCCTCCAGAGCTAGTGGGCGCAACATTGGTGGAAGCTGTAGCTGCTGCTGCTGCAGTAGTACCCGTAGTTGGCGCTACGGACACTGAGCCTTCCCTAGAAGAGCTTGGTGAGCTGCCTGCTACAGTTGCTAAAGAATCCTGATGAGGTGATGAATTATTAGCTTTGGAGTTATCACTGGAGATGGTTGGAAGCTCCGAAGATGCGAGGGGTTCCTTCAATGCTTCGGGCGTAGTGTTGATGACAGGTGGCCGGCTTCCATCGCTTGCAACCGCTGGCAGGTCAGACTTCTTTGTGTCATATCCACCGCTTTCAACGCCTTTCTCATTCAATGCTGTTGTAGAGACGGACAGCTGAGTGGCTGAGTCATTCGGATGCTGAATACGATAAGTCTCCTTTTCATATGCCTCAATATGCACTGGCACATAGTTATCAAACAGATTTTTCAGTACCCATTTACCAATGACAACTACAGATAAAAAAAAGCGAAAGCAAGTTAGTAAAAAATAAGGTTCACGATATGAATAGCAGCAACCCTGGCTGTGGGAAGGCCGCAGCATAGCAGCATACTTCTCTGGTCTTCTGGTCGCTCGGGGTCAGGTATTTCTTCGATTTCATCGACATATACCTCTGCGTCAAAGCAGCGGCCTTCATCCAAATGAACTGTCAATGCTCCTATGCGTGTGTCAATTGTGCACCATGTTGGCACAGACTCGATCGTGTTGAGCTCATTCACAACATCATCCAATTTACGTCCAGGAAATGTATCCAATTGAATGCACTGATGTAGTTCGAAGAGGAAAAAAAAGGCTGCTGGATGATGAGTAAGTTATATAGGCACATGTGGCCAAAACTTGGCGTATGAAGTTTTTTCTTTTTTTTTTCTCTCTTAACCTTGATGATATCCCAGAGCGCCACTTCGCCACATTTATCCTCAGTTACAACCATACGACGGTTGTTCAAAAGCGTGTGTTTGATTAATCCATGCTCTCCTTCAATCACATTCTCTGGATCTTCAAATATGGGTGCGATAAGGCCCTCATCATCCTCAGAGCTATGCTGGCTTTGCTTATCGCGATGACTAACAAAGAGTGATCCTAATGATGCTGCAGAATAGACGGTTGAAGTCGGATAGTAGTGCTCTGGAATTAGATCCGTAAATGTTGATTCATTGAGGTTCATCTTAAGCAAATTGGCCGGTACAATAGACGCAATCATTTCTGGCGCACGGTTAGCACGCGTAGGAATGTCAGGCCACTGGAAAACACTGCTTGATGAGGTTGCAGTCCAGATCCGTGCATTATCATGCGCCACCAACTATGTCCATTACACGAAAAGGTTAAAGCTATGGCGGGGTAACATTTTTTTTTTTTTTTTTTTTTTTTTACATAAGAGCCCTTTTACTTCTCTGAACAACTTACTCTAGCAACACCAGTTTCGGCTTTGCAGATGACAACACACTGTCCAGGATCTTCATCCTCAAAATCGCTGTGATGCTGAGGATTGTAGCGATTGATTTCCGTCTTGGTGACTATGCCATCCTTTCCACCGCCGTAGAAAGTAGCCAATTGAGGGTGGTCCGAGTATAGTGACCAAACAGAATCCGAGTGCATGGTGAATGTGGTAATGCATCTCTGAGCTGTCAAAGACCATAGCTTGATAGTAGTATCGGAGGATGCAGATAATATCTAAACCATCAAAAATAAATGGTTTAAACGATATAGAACATAGTAATAGTTCTTCCCCAGCCTTCTAAACAATCTTGTTGAAAAAAAAATAAATAAAATAAAATAAAAGGGTTCGAAATAAATTTTATTTGCTATTACCGTATCTCCGCTCTCACTAATTAGGAGTGCACGAATGTTGTCAGTGTGGCCAGCAAACTTAGTAATCCGCTGTCCTGATCTTGGATCCCAGACCCTAATGATCTATACAGTCACCGATACAAAGCATTGTGTAAGAATAAAGAGGCGTAGGCATAAGGAAATGGAAGAAATTAGAAATGCATACCTTCTCAGGCGAACCAGTTGCCAGCACCGTTCCAATGGGATTGCAAGCAAGCGCATAAATGGATGCCTTTGACGAAGTCTCAGGAATGGCTCCTAAACGCGTTCAGCAGAAATCACATAAAAAGAGAGAAGAAAAGAAGTGCCTTATAGTTTTTTTTATGTCGACATGATGTATTTTGCTATTCCACACCACATCATTGTACTTGCTCTACGACAATACGTCGTATGCATGTGCTTTGATGTATCACTTCATTGGTTGTATTTTATTTTTCCTTACCAAGAGAAATGAATTGCGTACTCCGACTTTCTTTGATATCCCAGATATTAACAGTCTTGTCTAATCCTCCACTTGCAACCCATCCCGGCCCTGAAGCATAAGCTAATGTCTTCACATAATCCCCGTGTGTTCCAATGATGTGTGCTGCTGTTGGATTATGTGAGTGTGGCCGGACTAGCTTAACAGTCCTATCAGATGAGGCCGAGACCACTACAAGTTGAGGGCAAAAATAAGTATAAAATTAGGATACCCATGCAGTATTCACCATTGTCTGAGATGTGTGAGTTTGCTCTTTTTTCTTAAAAAAAAAAAAAATGCTCGCTTACAGGTCTCTCCATTGTGACATAGAACAATATCATTCACCCAGTCCGTATGATGATTGAACGACTGACGAAAGGTCGAAGGCGGAAGTCCCTACAATCGTACCATAGCGTATCATATCAATGAAATAAAAGAAGAAAAAAAATAATCAGTCAAATATCAAACCAGAATTTTTGACGATGTCATGTCTGAAAGCCGTCCACATTCCCATTGCTACTTTCGAGTCAAACTCACCTTGGGCTGTTCTGGAGTTTCACCAGGTATATCACGGGGAATAGGCGACTAAATACAGTAAAACATAAAATACATATATTAGGATTGACTATTTTAAGTTGTATTTAAATCCAAGTTACTCTAGGAACACAATTCAGATACATTCACAGCATGAGCTTTTCTTTATGCCCGTGAGAAATCACAGCAACACCAAAATAATACTAAGATGCCCCGATGTGTAGACATTAATGTACTTGATGTACCTCAAAATGCAAATCCCAGGCAGCAATCATGCCATCACGTCCTCCAGTGTATAGAATGCCTCCTGGGACATAATGCCTTGAAGAATGTCGACGTCGTTCCTTAGCAGTGACAATGTTTGTGGTAAGAGAGGATGGTTGAATAGGTGTAGTAGGGGTGGTTGTATCAAGGGCAAGTGCATTAACACCCAAGAGATGAGCATTCCTGTTCTCGTCTTTGCGGAGCACATACGAGATGCGTTGAGTGACAGCTGGCCGTTGGTACATGAATGGGGAGAAGGAGGAAGAGAGAGGGAGAGAAAGAGAGAGAGAGAGAGGATGGGGTAGGGAAGTAAGGAAGGGTAGGACAAAGACAACGAGAGAAGAGAGGGAGAGAAAGAAAGGATGAGCGAGTAACTGAATAATGAACTAGAGGCAATGAACAGATGAGATGTGTGCAACGCCACAATTCAATTGAATTAATTAAATTTTTTGTAGACAAACATTCACCATTTCCAAATGATGCTGATAACCCTGTTGCTGTTGTGTGTGTTTCGTAGCTCTTGTTAGAAAAAACCTAATCATGGAGGTCAAGAGTAAGGCCCTAAAAGGAAGGACGCATATGAATAGATTAATATCCTGAGGAAACCGAGGCTAGCAGCAGCTAGTAACATTTAAAAAGGTGGTATGTGTTAACGAACTAAAAAAGAAGTTAAAACAGATAAAACTCTTTCCAAAGTGATGATGTACTCTCTCGCAACATGAGACTACTTCGGATATTTAGATCAAATCCAGTCCTTACATTACATCTGCATGGTGCACTCATAGAGCACAACGCAATCGTGGTCCATAATGACCATATGCAGTCAAGACCTCTCATTTACTGTTTTCTTTTTGCTGTTGCTGACTATTCAAACCAGTCTCAATAGAGTAGCACGAGCCCATCAGTTGATCAGCGGACAGAGTGGGCAAGTCATAATATCGCTTCTATCCAGGCTTCTCCCGTCTTTCAAAATGAAAGAAAGATACAGTTGGAACTTGATAAAATCGAACTCAACGCGACCACGCTTTGAGCGCGTTTACATTAATTAAAATGTGGCTTTTGAAAAACAAACAAAGGGCGCGTAAATATTAAAAAAAAAAAAAAAAAAAAAAAACCAGGTACACACAACCTGGGTCATAGCCTGTTTTATCACCATTGTTTGTTTTACTCATCCCTCCCACTCTTTTGAATAGTATTGAACTGGTCTATTACTGGCTCATTCCTCGCTGTTCAATTATTTATCCTTGAGAAAGTTACATCATGGATTCAATCGACCTCAACTCAGAAAATGACATTGCGGGCAGAATGGAAGCTGCTTCATTAGCAGATACTCCTAGACCAGTACCAGAGACAGTCGCAACTCCTCGATATGTCCCATTTGAGCCTATCCGGCAGATCGCAAAGGTCAAGGATGAGACCGCTGAGAAGATCCGAATGGATTTTGAGGATTTTATTGAAAGGTGGAGTGCTGAAGCCTAATATCAAGGATGGAGCGAATCATTCATGTTCGCCGATACAATAATAGAGGCTAAATTTGCCACCTGTCTGTCTCTCACCATCCTTCCTTGGACATGTAGATTTGACCCGAGTATATTGCAGGATCAGGATCCGACGAGATCTTCACAAGTCAGCAATACTCCATATTTAGCCCAGCTCAAAATGCTGAGTAACTATGAAGGTCATACGCTCTTTGTTGACTATCAAGATCTTTTAAGTTATAACCCTGTCTTAGCTGGAGCAATTGAGGATCAATATTATCGGTAAGGCTTACCATACCATATCGGCTTGCTCTGACAAGGATTTTTTTTTTTTTTAGAAAAAAAAACATAAAAAAAAAAAATAAAATAAAAAAAAAAGACTAAAAAACGACATTGGCTCTTTACACATTGCCATTAGTTTCCAATCCTACCTCAGGCGAGCAATCCAAAACTTGATCTGGAAATATAACCCTGCATATGCGTATATGAACACCACTCAAGGAGAAAACGCCACTGCTCGTCCCTCAGGATCGATGTCTCGAGAGTTCAATGTAGCCTTTCACAACGTACCTGCGCAGGAAGGCATTCGTGATCTTAGGATGAATCGGCTCGGGAAGTTAATGAGTATCTCTGGAACTGTGACGCGGACTAGTGAAGTCAGGCCTGAATTAGTTTATGGTACATTTACGTGTAAAGATTGCGGCAATGTGATGCATAACATTGAACAGCAATTCAAATATACCGAGGTATAAATACTTGACTTTCGTTTCTATGTCTGTCACTGTCGCGCTTATTATCGCTATGCATTCATTTCATCGAAACTCCTCTCAGCTTATTTATATATCGATATAACTTGTTGATCATCAAACAAAATAGCCATTGATGTGCCAGAGTCCAACTTGCGGAAACCGTACCAACTGGGAACTGAACATTGAGCAGTCCAAATTTATTGATTGGCAGCGCGTTCGTATACAGGAAAATCCAAACGAAATTCCTACCGGCAGTATGCCAAGAACGTAAGATCTTTGACGCACCAGATGTTTTGGTGTTTTAGAATCAATTTGAGATCTGGAATATAAATGCTTTTCTTGGAAAATATGAGCTAAACGACTTAAACCCTCTTTTCTCGTGGTAGCATGGATGTTATTCTACGGGGTGAAGTCGTTGAGAAGGCCAAGGCTGGAGACAAAGCACGTTTCACCGGAATGCTGATTGTTGTACCTGATGTGGGCCAGCTGCGCGGTGCTGGTACAAGTACTCAGACTGAGCGTGAAACACATGATCGCAATCGCGGAAAGGATGGCTTTTCAAACCAAGGAATCACAGGGTTGAAAGCTTTGGGCGTCGGAGATCTGACCTACAAACTGGCCTTTCTTGGAGGAATGGTTCAAGCCAGTGACTCAAAGGTAAAAAAAAAAAAAAGTCTTATTTATTACATGTTGGGAACATATTTGTAGGACAATATGAGAACTCAACTGTCGCTTACCTATTTATTACTGCTATTATTGTTCTTATTTTGTTCGAAAAGGGTGATATTTCGGATCGAGAACCTCAAGATCATGACGAAGAACGTCAAAAGTTCTTGGACTCGCTGAGACAGGAAGAGATTGATGAGTTGAGGGATATGGTTAATATGGAAGGTCAGATTTACAACAAGCTAGCACTCAGCATCGCACCCGCTGTTTTTGGTCACCACACTGTCAAACAAGGATTGCTGCTACAAATGATGGGAGGTGTTCACAAGGTTACACCCGAAGGGATCAACCTTCGTGGAGATATCAATGTTTGCATTGTTGGTGATCCTTCCACTAGCAAGAGTCAGTTCCTCAAGTAAGCTTTATTGTGTCCTGTAGCCCTGAGACTTTTTTCGACTCAACTAAAGCTAACCCTCAACCGGCATTGTCCTTTGTAGGTATGTCTGTGGATTCTTGCCAAGGACAGTCTATACATCTGGAAAGGCATCATCCGCTGCAGGTCTTACAGCAACGGTTGTCAAGGATGAAGAAACTGGAGAATTCACTATCGAAGCTGGCGCACTTATGTTGGCCGATAACGTAGGTTTTTGTACTTACATTATCAATCTAGAGGGAAAAAAGGTTTCTTTAACTAGCGACCATGACCATTCATTCACTAATGTTTTTGGTGTTTATGCAGGGCATTTGTGCTATCGATGAGTTTGACAAGATGGATTTGAAGGATCAGGTTGCAATTCATGAAGCCATGGAACAGCAGACCATCTCCATTGCTAAAGCTGGTATCCAGGCCACTTTGAATGCCAGGACATCCATCCTTGCTGCAGCAAACCCTGTCAACGGTAGATACAATAAGAAGCTCACATTACGGGTAAGTAGTATCAATGGCAGCTGTGTATCTGTATCGCTTAATCTGCATTAACAAATTAAAAAAAAAAATTCACACATGATCTCAACTGACTTTTACCAATAGCAAAATGTTGCCATGTCGCCCCCTATCATGTCACGCTTTGACTTGTTCTTTGTTGTCTTGGATGAGTGCGATGAGACTACAGATTACCAAATTGCTCGCCACATTGTTAATGTCCACAGGTATCGCGATGAGGCCCTCCAACCCCAATATAGCACAGAGCAAGTACAGCGTTACATTCAGTATGCCAGAACGTTTAAACCCAAGGTATATCTTTTTTTATATAATAAAAGGGTTTGTATATCTTAATATAATATCATGTTTAAACGGCAAAATACTATCATTTTTAGCTATCACCAGAGGCAATGCGATTGTTATCGGAAAAATATCGCGACTTACGCCAAATGGACTCTCAAGGTAGTGGCAAGAACTCTTACAGGATCACTGTCCGTCAGCTTGAGAGCATGATTCGTCTCTCAGAGGCCTTGGCCCGTGTTCATTGTACAGATATCGTAAGTGGCCTTGATCGATGAATGACTTTTATTATTGCTACTTTTGGGTTTGGTCAAAAGTCTTGTAAAAATAAAAAATTGTATTAATAGTGTCTCTAAAAATATACCTCTTCGGGCATAAACTAATAGATTACAGAGGACTTTGTAAAAGAGGCCAGCCGTCTTTTGCACTCGTCTATCCTGACCGTTGAGAAGGACAGAATTGATTTAGAGGAAGAAGAAGGTTTTGGAGATGACATAGAAACTAACGAAAAGGAATTTGAAGAGATGGTGCAGAACATGGAAGTTGAGCAACCAGCTCAGCAGGATCGCCTCCGTCGCATGGATTATGATGAATTTGAACGGGCAAAGGAGTTCTTGGTCAGCGAAGTACGCCGTCAACAAGAAGGTAAGGATTATAAGAACTGGTAACAATGCTTGATTAGTTCAGGTATCTGTATTGTTCTGCTGGTATCCTCAATGATGTTCACTCTTTATTCCCTTGATATACAGGTGGCATCCGTCGTGACGACCTCGTAACGTGGTACCTGACTCAGCGAGAACAGGAGATTATCGAGAACCAGCAGGATATAGCTGTAGAGGAGCAGATTGTCCGTAAGGTTATTCGCCGACTCATGAAGAAGGACCAGGTCTTTTTGGCTATCGATGATGGATCCTCAACTGAGCCTGGTATTTCAGCAGCTGATAGTGATAACCCTTTATTAGTCATTCACCCAAGCTACATCTCTCCTGAAGAATTGTAAAAAGAGAAAAAGAAAAATATACAAAAAAAGGAAAATATACAAAAAAGAAATACATTATTGTGTTTACATGCTTTGACGAAATCTAACGAATCTATAATAAAATACAGTTGAAGAAATAAATAATAATAATAATAATAATAATAATAATAATAATAAAAACAACGCAAAAAAATGGAAATCTAATGTACTAAGAGCTGTCACTGCCGGAGATAGACAAAATGTTACTCTTTCCTTTCTTTCTTCTCTTTCTTCTCTTTCTTCTCTTTCTTCTTGAACCCAAAGGAAAACCGAGCTCTGAGTCTTTGGCCGATTGTCATTTTACGCTTGGGTGTCGCTTCTTCCTTCGTGGTTGTCGAGGATTCAGTGTCCACATGAATCGTGTTCATACTCATGGTGGTGTTCGAGCTTACTATGCTCTCGCCTATGTTAGCTCCGATACCTAAAGAGGATTCACTTTGTATCGCAGGCCTAATGCCATTGTCGTGTCTTAAGAACTGAGGCTCTATAGGTTCATGGGATGGTGATGCAATACTACTGGAGTATGCAGATGGTGCATTTACAGACATTGGCAGGGTACTGGCAGCCATGACGGCAGCGAGGATACTGTCTGGTCCAGAAGGAATACTATAGGTAGACGGCTCACGGATCCGAAGATGACCACTACGCCCACTTCTAGTTTCCTGGAATGGGACCGTCCGACTAAACCTATTTGACCGAGAATCAGACTCTGAAACAACGTTGTTGAATGCATAAGGCATAGGCGCGGGAAACATTAATTCACTCAGTCGAGGGGGTGGCGGGTTAATTTGGCTGTTTTCAGTATCCTCGTATGGACCAATAGCTTCAGCAAGTAATATTTGACGACGACGAAGAGGAATGGTTAGAGGATGTTCCTGCCCCTGCTTCTGCTCCCCCTCCTGCTTTTGTTCTTGCTGTTGCTTTTGATATTGAGGCCATCTAAGCAATGGACTGACTATTGTAGGCGGTCGAATGGGCGGTGCGAACTCGTCATTCCAAGTCGAACGTGAATGATAATGTTGGTTTTTCAAGGAAAATAGGTCTTTTAAACTTGGCTCCGCCACTGATAAGCTCTGATGAGTATTAATTTTCGCCAGAGCCAGCAATTCCACAGCGGGCGGAAGAGAGATGTTTTGTCCTGACCCCGAAGCCAGCTGCGATCGTTGAGTAGACTCAAGTTCGAGCTCAAGCCCAGACTTAGGTTGGGATTCAGGCTTGGGTTCAGGTTGGGGTTCAGGCTTGAGTTCAGGTTGAGGTTCAGGTTGAGGTTCAGGTTGGAGTTCAGGTTGGGGTTCAAGCTCGGATCCAGGCTCGGGTCCAGGCTCGAGTTCAGGTTGAGGCACACCTGACGGCTTTATGGCGTCCTGGTTCTGATCAAATGAATCTGATCTGGGATGAAGAGGATAACGACGAATCGGGCGTGTAGGGAAACGGGAGGATGAGAGGCGAGGAATCAGACTAGGAGAAGACAGGACTGAAGACCGGGGTAACGACGAGGAAGAAGACGGAGGAAATGATCTCGAGACATGACGCGACAGTGAGCGAGAGAACCGTGGGATAGTCGAGTGGGGAGGCCGAGCGGGAGGAGAAGAGCGTGACGATTCATTGAAGGGTACGTAAACATGGTAACTGAGTGGATGTGAGTGTAGAATCCTGTCCTTTGGGGTCGAATAATGAGCAGTGATACGGTCTTGCACAGATGAGAGTGATGACCGTATTATATGCTGTTGATTGTGCTGGGGTTGCTTTGGTTGTTGTGAAGGTATCCGCTGTTGGTGATGTTGACGATGATATAGTGGCTCATGCCTCTGTTGCCTCTGTTGTTCCTGCTGCGAGGGGGAGGAAGCATCGAATTCCAGAGCAGATGCATCACCAGGCACGGCAACGACTGAAGTCCCGCTTTGCGTATGCGTGTCATTGAAGGATTTTGTATTTAATCCATCTTTCTGACTCAAAGCTTCATTATGTGACCATGGTCTACTTTCCCTCCAAGGCTTGATAACATTAAGCGAGGATGAGGATAATGAATCTCCACATGGAGGTAGTTCTGACGGGATAAAGCTTGGGAGCGAAGAAGCTGAAATAGATATAGTTTGGGTTGACCGACGATGACCACGGCGGAATGGTGTGGGTTGCACAGACTGAATTCTAGAGAAGGATGGACTGTTACCAGATTCAAGATCTGTCAGTACCACGACTTGCTCTTCCGTGCGAAAGACTGGGACTGGAGACGGATTTATGGAGATGTCTCTATGGGACTCTGAAGGCAGGGGTGATGCATTTGTGTGAGAACCAGATGCCATTTCCACAAGGAGTGTGAACATTGAAGAAGACGGCTGAATAAGTGTAGGCAGTAGGGTTAAGGTTGCATGAGGATCAATGACAATGGTGATGGGGACCGAAGGAAGGGAACAAGAAGGCATGAAAGAGGCACAAGGCTGTTGAAGGTGATATGAAAGCCTACCTGCTCTTGTTGTCTCCAAATGGCTAGCATAGCCCAGGACTTGGTCTGACGCAGGTCTTAATCTGGCTGACCTCGATACGGGCAAGGATTGTGTCTGCATCTGATCGCCATTCTTGAAAAGCCGTTGCTCTTGCGTTATGGTATGTACATAGGGAGTACAGCTGAGGCTATAACGACCATCATTGTTATCATTTCGGACCAAACTACCTGGATCGCCCACTCTGTGAAGATGGTTTCGATCGTTAAGAGGTGAAGAGAGATATGCTTTGCTTATATCTAATCTTGTCTCTCGATCTCTGATACTACCATTATCATTGTCACTATCCCCAACATTACTGCTGTTATGACTGAAAATTCCAGTAGATGAGGATATTTCAATAATGAACGCGTCGTCACTGTTGTCCTGTAAGCCTGTATGTGAAAGCTTCTGTGTCTGAAGATGTTCATCGGACAATAACACATTGCTACTATGCACGCTTTGTAGCTCCTGTTGCTGAGGCTGTAGTAGTTGATGTTGTTGTAGTAATGATGTTCCTTTTGGTTGCTGTTGTTGCTGTAGAGGGGGTGATATGTAGTCATTACTAGGACGACTCAAAGACGTAGATGTGCCTTGATGTGATAGCCTCTCCTGATCCTCATCGCTGTCATCATCGTCATCCTCGCTATTTTTCTTGACCTGGCTAGTTTCAGGACGCTTTGTCGGATTGGTGGACATGGACTGTTTATTTTCAAAAAGAAAGGAAAAGAAAGGAAAAAAATTATTACAATGTACAAAGAAGAAAAAAAAGGGGGGGGGGCGAGGCGGAGGAGAGAGAAGAGAGAAGAGAGAAGAGAAGGAAGGAAGGAAGAGAAAGATTAAAAAGAAGTTTACAACCACACTAAAAGAAAAGAGAAAGAAAGAAAGAAAGAAAAAAAAGAGCTGTGCTTTGTTCTTTTTCCCCTTTTCTTTTCTTTCAAAGACAGAAGGAACAACAACAGGATGTAATGCATGATAACGGGTGACGGGAATGGTTGCGAAGACGATCAATGCCAAGGTGGTTCCTGAAAATTTTTTTTTTTTTTTTTTTTGTTGAATACAAGACTTGCATATCCCTCAATCTTCTTTCTTCCTTCCCTCTACTCATTTTTCTCCCACACACATGCATGTAGATATTGTATATACCATGGCTCATATTCAGTTATTCTCTTCTCCCTCCGCTCCTTCTTCCTCCCTTTTTCCTTTTACAAGATCCAAAGACAGAAATTATATCTATTCGATGAGATATATTTAAGATCATTCGATTATTTTGATCGGCATATTTTAATAGAAAAGAGCATAACGGCTGCATGGATTGCAACCACACGACATTTAATTCCTTCACTCTCTTCCTCTCTCCTTTTTTTTTATTAATTTTGATTTGTTTAGATCTGACTAAGTTTAACGATTTTTATCAATGCGATCATATTGTCGTGAGGCTTCGCGCTTGGAGCCGGAAGAGCAACCTTTACCTGCTGGCCCGAGGAAAAGGTCCTCGTTACAACCAACTACTATACAGTATGACCGAATTCAACAGACATCATTTCATATTTCATCTTGTAATAAAATTGACCCTTGAATGAGTCGTAAGGAGGACATTTGGCTTGAAGGTTTTGTTTCCATTTACGGAAATTAAAAGAAGGACCATAAAGTACTTCTCTACCTGGATTGTCTCCTCCTAATCCAACATTTTTAATCACTCCTTCCGTAAAAATCACCCAGCGTCGTCGATCGTACCGAACATCGCCCTCCAAATCCCCTTATATTCTGCCATATCCTAATAATGATTTAGAACTTATGACAACCAATAACTTACTGTTTGCAAAGAAATCCAACCATATTTCATCTGCTGCATTTTCTTTCAATATCTGGTCACCACAGATGAAGGTACCCACACAATTTGGCTTGCCTGGACCGATGCCACAAAATGATGTTGTCACTAATTCACCAAGGACCAACGATCTGCATGTCCATAGCACCTCTGAAAACTCATTTGCCAAGAATCTATTCGAGGGCTTCCACGGATATTTGGTACCAATTGCAAACATCGAATGTAATCACATGGATTCAATCTCCATACGTTCGTAGTATATTGGATATAGTGTATAGATCTTGCCCAGCAGAAGTTTCGATGATGGAGGAACTGTTTGTGATATGGCTCAAACTTTTTGTATTTCCCGACAACCATATTCATTTACATGTATGAAATTTTCCACACACATGTACTTCATTTCTACAGTACCACGTGTGGCTCCACAAAAGGTGGACCATCGCTAGGAACAGTGCGATTTCGTCACCAAAAGAAGATTGAGGACAGAAAGTTTGCCTTGGGTGGCAATTTTATTCGGTGGTCCCATTATTATCTGAATGTATCCTTTTTCCAAAGCCATTGTGTCGTTGTCGTCGCCAAAGTGAATCTCCAGAAGGTTTGTCTCCATTATACTGGTGCTCGGGGATATATTTAATTTTTATTCAGCCAGAGTACTAGACTAAACTAATTTCGAATCGTAAAACCCTGTTACGATTGTAAATACTATATGCTCCAGCAGTTTACTAGAATGAGTCCGGATAGCAATCCTAATTTCCTAAGCAAGTTCCGATTGTGGTATGGACAAAGAGATATCGTCAATGACTTTTGCCAATTGAACATTGAGAATGGCGTGACATCGACCGCCAGAAATCTCTTTTGCGATATCCTGAGTTATTACTGAAAACCTTTTTGTTGTAGAGTATATAGCCATTCAAAGGGGTGAATATTTTTCATACTCCGTTTCCCCTTTATTAATGAACTACGGCTTTACCGCACACTACAAAGCCTTGACTCTGAGGGTTTTTGCTATGGCTATTACACTGATTTATGGCCAATTTCTAAAGAGACCTTATGCAAGTGAGGTGCTCAGTCATCCTCACAATTGCCGACAAAGCGCATTGCAATAGGAGTAGATAGTCAACCTCGTCTTGTATTCAACTAACTGTAAATATTATTGAGTTCCTCCTCGACTTTGATTTCTGTACTCATTCTCTCGACCGCTGATCCCGTCTTTTAATTCTATTCTGATTATGATTCTGATTTCTAATTCCGATTCTGATTCTGATTGATTTTTCAGAATCTTGGAAAATAGTTTGTTCTAACGAGAATGCTTATATCAACAAGATCCTTTGTGGAGATTAACAATAAGTCCTGTTTGCCGTCATCCTGCGTTCGTACTCAAATCCGCTGGCGATAATGATTTTGGATATCCTCTCAATGCACAGTTGAAATGGGATCAATACCCGTAACAGTGATGTTGGCTGTGTCTGCTATCACGATAAATCTCTGCAACATGTGTCAGGCTGAAACGGACATGAGTAGATTTTCCATCCCAAATTTGAATTAAAAAAAATAATATTCAATGAAATTGTTTTGGCTATTTTTCTGATGTTGAAGAAAATGATGGAAATGAAACAAAGGTGATCTCAACCATGCACTGTCCAAATTGCACTTTTTGCACGTCATGTGAAAATTAAGCCACATTAGTATAGTGGCAATAATTTTCGATGGTGGTTGGAGTTGCCTCGTCGCCCCAGAAGTGAGCGTCATTGGAAATTAATTCTTACACGACCTTTGATTGACATTCTGTTCAATCCAGACCCTCATTGACATGACTTCTGTAATGTTTGGATACAACACCAACAACATGTGTACTGATTTCTCATGTTCGCAATACGATTTTGCACCGATCCGACTAACAATGTACCTTTCTCCTTTTCTTCTGACTTCTTGTTCAGAGACCCAATAGCGCTGGAAGCAGCAGTAATAGCAGTAATACTGGCAATAATATGGAGGCAATGATGCAATTCTTTCAAGGACTTGACTCTATTCTGGAGCCAAAGATCTATGATCTAATCCCGACTTTTATTAAAGAAGGTGGTCAACCACTTATGCTTGTCAACGCCTTGTCCAACAGCTATGTTGGTATGCCAGAGATGTGCAACTTGATGTCAGGCTGGGCGCGAGAATTTGATCTTGACCCTGCAGAGATAATGCAAGAGGTCCTTAAAGAGCAGCTCATGGAGCGTTTTGACCCTGAAAGTGTGGACAAAGATTTCATGTCAGGTTCTGTATGTATCTTTTTTATTTATTTTTTTATTTTTTATTTTTTTTTTTCGGCGGCACAAATGGCCATGCTCATCAATTATCTCTCTACCTTTTATGGTCTGTTTCTAGGGAACTCCAGACTGGTTGTTGGTCATGATTCAGCATACTTTCTGGAGATCTGTCATTTATGAACTCTCAGAGAAACATCAAAAATGCGCGCTACTCAATTTCGCAATTCAGGTATATCATTTTGGCCTGTATCTTGCTCAAAGCTCATCAGCGATTCCAAGCATTGTAAAGAATCTAATGACCCTCACTATCCGTATCTATTGATGTATATACAATAGCGTATTTCAGATGCAGGATACCAAGGAGAAATCTCTCGCGTAGCAACAGCATCGACGTTTGTGAATGTGTTCTCTGGAGTTTTGCTAGACTCTCTGGACAAGCTTAGAGATGAAGACGATGTTGGACTCTCAGATCGGTTGCCGGATCTGGTGGTAAGAACCATGTGTATTTAAACTACAGTTTACGATAGTGATATAGGTATATAAACTCCTTACAGTGGCCCATATTTGAATTGTTTTTATGGTTTCTTAGAAAGTCTGTTGCCAAAGCGAACACACGTACTTGTATACGCAGGTCCTACTCTTTCGTCTGATGAAAACAGATAGAGGACTACCTCTAAAGCGAATATCAAAAGAACTCGAATCAGGCGTACTAGAAAAGTTCAATAAGTAAGCTGTAGTATCAATGGCAACGACAAATCGACAATATAATTACTGAAAAAAAAAAAAAAAAAAAAAAAAAAAGACTAATGTACCTGTCTTGCTCTATATTTTATCTGCACCATCTCGCGACATCTCAGGCCTCCGTTAGTGTCGATATTGAGAATGTTGCTCGCAGGCGCGTCATCAGCCGTAGCAAGCGCCATTTCAGCTATTCTTCAATCACGCATTCCTTCTCCTGGGGACGTAATGCTGGTATGTCTTCTTCTTTTTTTTTTTTTTGCTTTATTCCACCCCCTTTCTCTTTTCCTTTCTGTATTTCTGTTTATTCTCAGCATTAACTATTATATAAATGATGCTTGGATTTTTTTCTTTATTCTTTCCTTTTTACTACTGTTTCAGTTACACAGAGCATACACGAGTGATGACCCACCATCTGCGTACTTTCTACGCGATCCTGATTTTTTTGGTAAGACTTTTTTTAAGATGATATAATGGCTTGATGACACATATACTGACAACTCTTTTTTTTTTTTTTTTTTTTTTTTTTTTTTTTCATTTGTAGAAATCATGTTGTCCTCAATTTTTGTCCCAAGCTTTAAAGGTGGTATTGTCAAACAAGATCATAAGGAAAAGTACCTTTGGCTGATGGCCTATGCAGCCAGCGTACATGAGGAAGAAGAAGTGATTGTGGATAAATCGGAAGTTCAGCCAACATATGAGGCTTTAAGTGCTTTAGAGGATACGCTATCTAAACGAACTGCAGGGACAGACTTGACCCCTATTTTAGGGAATCTTTTAGTTGCCATTGAGTATGCGTTCAATTTTTTTTTCCTCTCTCTCCTGCCTTTACAATGATAATCACGCATTCACAGAATATGGACAAAACATGGAATAGTATCCGGTTGACATTATCGATGTTTCTTATTCATCCTTTATTGTAATTAATCTCGTGTCATCTCTCTAGGACGCCGGTCGCCTCCATGGCATTACTCTATTGGATTCAATTTGTAATTAAAGAGACAAGCTACATCGAAACTTATTTTAGAAGCCATGAGGTGCCTGTTCCTTTGTTACTGCTTGAAGAGGTGGGTGTAACAAAGTGATGTTAACTAACCTCTTGTTTTTATATATATAACGATCTAAAGCATCCATTATTATATCTTTCTGTTCCACAGATGGCTTTTAAACATCCTCTACAGCAGGCCCCAGTGTTTGCCACGTTAGTTGACTTTTTTGAGGCGCCTCTAGAGCTGAACCCTGAAATTATGGTAATGCTAATTTACTCGGAACATGTCCTTCAAAAAAACTAAAGGCACGTTTTCGTGTGATCATCTTGTTGAGCCTCCAAATAATTAAAAACAACGCTTTTTTTTTTTTTATTCCTTATGATAGATGACCTATCGGAAATCCATTTTGGACAGGATGATCTATCTTGCTCAGTTGAATTATGTTATGCCAGTACTAGACTATATTCAAGTGCATGCTCGTAAAATGGACCAATCGCTTTCGATGCATTTTGTAAAAAGGGTGCTTGAAATGGTCCGTGGTCCTTATTCTAAAAAGTTTATTGAGGGAATGATCCTTATGATCCAAGAGATTGTGGAGGTCATCAGAAAAACGGACGTTGAACCCATTGTTCGAGCATGGATTGGTAATATAGGGAACTTGAAGAGTGATATTACTGTTTAGTTTGCAATACGCCTTTGCTCTCTCAGCTGCTTCCATGGTTCTGCTATAAAAGTGACCCGAGCTGTGTGATAGAATGATCCTCCCTAATAAGGGATGGAAAGGTTGCTGTATGAAAGTTGATAGAGATGCTTACTTTTTTTTTTTTTTTTTTTTTTTTTTTTAATGCAGAAGAGGTCGAGGTGCAGACACCACCAACGCCACATGAACCAGGGATGCCATCTGGTACATCAGATATCGGATGGAACACAATCCAAGAATTGAGAAGAAGACTTGACGAGACTCGTCGATAATAAAGTCACTATAAACTGCATTGATCAGTGTGTTATCTTTGTGACCAACATTGCAGAACAAATAGACTCATGCAATGTATCCACGCATGCTACAAAGTACATTATACATACTTTAACTCCTAATGCCTGTGTATGTACAACCTCTTTTCCAAAGAAATCAAAAAATCAAACTACAAGGGCTCGACGCTTTTCTTTAGCCAATCGTTTAATGTTTATTCTCGAGAAAAAAAAAAAAAAAAAAAAAAGTGAGCAATTACACCAGAATGCTCAGCCTAAATCTAAAGGGTAATAAGCTCTGTAGAATAAGTATGAAGAAAGGGTGTAAAACTAGAAAAGGCTTTGCTATTCTTCTCATCTATACGAGCCCCGCTTCTATGACGATGAATACGGATATGCTGGTTCAAGTTGTCTGATCTGGAGAACCGCTTAGAACAGTTGTGGATTGGACAAGGGAACGGTTTTTCGAGAGTATGGATGGACCGGATATGGCGCTTCAAATGCTCCGAACGCTTGAAGATCTTGCCGCAGTCCTCAAACCGGCAGGTGAAGACCTTGCAGCCTGAATTGTCAGGATGGCTTGAGACTCGACGGCCGCGAGAGCGCTTGGGTGTTGGCTTGATCATGTTTGATGTAGAAACAATAGTCGGCGCAGCGGTTATCATGACGGTATCCATCTCGGATTCTAGTCTAGACAGATTAGGCAAAGAAGAGGATGTAGGGATCATACCCTGGTGGAACAAGGGTTCGCTAAATGTCCGGGATATTGGGTAAGAGGCGATCGAGTTGTTCGGGTTGGACACACTCAATGTGCCGCTGGAGAAAGCTGAGCTTGGAGACATAGAAGGATCACCTGAGAGGGAACTGGTTGAATAGCTGTGATGGGGATAGTGATGGTTCTGAGTTGAGTACAAATTACTGTTGCTGTTGCTGCAGCGGTACTGACGATCGCCTGAATAGAGATTCTGGTGAGTATACATCGTATGTGTATCACATAGCTCGAGTTTGACAGCAGAGGAGGCTACGTTAGGGACAGCAGCGCTGCAGGCCTGTGACAGTTGACTGTTTGAAAAGGAGCGAGCCATCGACATCATGTATGTGGGTGCCATTACTGCAAATTGCCCGTTCGAGAACTCGGTCTTGATGGGAACAGTCTGATGTTGTCCAGAGTTCATGTACTCTTTGGAGGCCTGGCAGTCTTCAGCAGCTGGGGTGGATATGGTATCTGCATATTGAAACATATTTTCTGCGTCTGCCATTGTAGTATCACGATGAGAGAAGAAGAGACCACCATCGGCACGTGCAGACATGAAAGAATCTGCAGGTAGATCCAGGACCATGCTTGCGTTTGGCGAAGCCGGGTGATTACCCAGGATCTGGAGGTGATGATGGTGGTGCTCCTGCTGGTCGATAGTGTACATGTATTGCTGTGTTAAAGACTGGAAGTGTTGTGTAGATGGTGCTAGTGTAGGTGAGGATTCGAGGGAGCTAGAAGACATGGTGGGTGATGATGACTGGTGTTGATTCCGTTGGTGTTGGAAAAGCGCGCTTTGAGCAAAGATGGCTGATTGACCAAAGGGTTGAAGTGGTGGTTGTGAGAAATCCTTTGTCTGTACCTGAGTGGGTGCTGGAGATGATTCTGATGCCGTCATTTGAATAGCTTCGTAAGCAACGGAGTAATATGCTAATATGGGTATAAATATATGTTTAAATGGAAGAGTGAAAGATAAACAGAGAAGCAGATGGGTGGATATGCAAATGAATGTGTCCTGTTGGAAAAGGAGGAGGAGAATGGGGATCTATCTCGAGACCGTGGTGGTTGTAGAGTGCAAAGACAAAAGGTGAAGAGGAAATAAGGAAAGCGAGGAATGTTTTGGTCCCTTTTTGTACTTTTTTTTTTTTTTTTTTTTTTATTTAGTCGAGGAAGCTCAATGCTTGGCCAACATGCAAGTGCAAATGTTCAACAAATGAGGAAAGGGTGGGATACTTCCTTCATTGTTCGAGTAATACTTTCAATTCAATAAACATTTTTAATTTGCAGGATATAGTCTGTACAATTTATTTATACATTCTGGTGTTACTCAACCCATATAAAGAATCTGATTCTGATTTCGCTGCAGGGATGTGGCTCTGCATACACACAAACCACTCCACCATCCTCCGTGGATCACTTTCTATTATTCATGAAAAAGGAAAAAGAGCAATGGTGAGGAATCTATGGCCCGCGCTTAGTTTGAAGTGTACATGTTGCAATTTATGGCTGATGAACAATCTTTCAACTGAAAATATCACGCTCCACCCTTCAATCTAAAATTCACGCGTCCATGATGCTCAAAGGTCGATGGCTGTACACTGTGTGCAACCATGCGTATATTTATACTACCACCATTACCTATTGCCTTTATTACCTTGCCCACTTTTAAAGGTCCAACTCGCTGTTTGATGGTGGGCCTGAATTGATTGCCAAGAATAATTTGGATTCTTGTTTTAGTATAGGCTTTTCTCCCTTTTTTTTTCTCTCTAAGCAATCACTTCCTTTTTGTTCATCGTTGAGCCAAGGAGGTTGTGGTCTTATAGCTGAAATAACGACAAAAATAAGTTGTGGAGTAAAAAAGCAAGCAAAAAACATTTATAATAGAGATGTAATTCGCAATCAATCTTTTCTTTATTATTTTTTTTTTTTAAGGTAGCTCATGCAAGCCCCTTTGGATCTTTATGGCCCTACAACTCGTAGGAAGAGATTAGGTACTGGTCAGGAGAGGGGTTGGAGAACCAGCAAAAACTACTTGGACCTTAACATATGTATTACTTTAAATGCAAGGGGGTAATGAAAAGGTGGGAGATAGAGAAGAATACGATGCAGTAGACGCTGTCAAAACAAACGCGGACCAAGAAGAGATCATTTATTATTTCGGCCTATTACCTGTGGAAGAAAACGTCCATAGGGCAACGACCTATGTATCGTACATCCCCCGGTAGCGGGCGTTAAGGAAGATCCTTGTCAATAGGGGCCATAAGACCATTGACGCTCAAGCCATCCACATGATGAATAAATGCATTGTGTGGAAGAGAAACCTTAAATTCTGACTCAAGAATTTACCTGTGAAGGCTAAATTCAGAATACGAACAAATCCAGCACGTCAGCTCAGCCTATGGCCAGACATTCAAATGAATAGGACATATTTAGCGGTGCGTTGATGTTCCCTTACACTTCTTCACATTAATAGGAATTATTTAATGAATTTTCGCTTGTCTTTCTGTCTGCCTATCCGCCTGTCGTAGAATTCCTATCCCAGGAGAGGCTGCAGACATGCATTGAACCCTTGCTCTCAAAAAAAAAATTGATGCGCCTAGACTCCGATGATCTCTTTCTGCTTTCTTGATTAACAAAGCAATTCAGTTTTTCTCTGAATACGCCGTCCCTGCGTGGAATGATGCGTATCCTCTTACTTATCATTCGACCTGGACCAGGTAACAGCGTCTGAACATCGTAGTGCTGCCTTCTACTCCCTTTTCTCTCTTTATCGCGTGCAGATCCTCGATCTACATGCAATAGCCAATAGGAATATATTCCCAATATTATTTTGTATTTAGTGCCTTGTAATCGAAGAAAAAATAAATAAAAAAAGAGTATGAAAACATTCTAACTGAAAGAATCTAAAGCAGTAATAGTTTGGTATTTCTGAAGCAAGACGAAAGATTAGGCTGTAATAACGAAAAGCTAATGGCTGAATGTAGACGTTGAAGGAAAGAGAGTCATTATGACTCTGTCATTTGTGAAGAAACACAGACATCTCGTAACGATAAATTCAGCATACAATTTATGCGCAGTAGTATCTGTCCCTGAGTACACATGTCTTTGTTACTCCTGTCTCGATTAAGCATCAGTTTACACTGATATTCAATCACTGCTTCAGCTCTCAACCTTTCAAACTTGTGAATTAGAAATATCCTACTGTAAGGAACGAGAATGCGCTCATTTCTTTTTCTCTGGGAATATAGCATTGAGTATTTGTCCTAAGGGTGCAGTAGTATGCTCTCTTTGCTCCTGTTCAGAACAAGAGCTTTGGAAGATCCTCATCAACAGATTGGCAGAACAGAATGAGCATTAAGGAAAGGCGTGAACGAATGCGTTGGTGATGATCTGATAGTCCCTCGAAGCAGTAATGTCGTCAAATAAGGCTTTTTTTTTTTTTTCCTTTTTTTTCTTTTTTTTTTTTTTTTTTTTTTTTTGCTTTGTTTTGAAGTCGTAGGTTTCTAGATGCCATCAATGGTATCGATGATCAAGGAAGTGTAATAAGAAACCAACATGTAGATACCTTAATACTCTCTTATCTTTCTTCTTATTTCCGCCTCCACTCTCTTGGGCCTTCCCTCGTAGAAGGATAGATTAATGTCCTGTAACAATTCATCCTGATATTGGTCCTTATTGACGCCATGTTTGTGCCAAGACTTTTAGCTGGCGCCACAAGGGGGTAGAGTACTATTTTTTTTTATTTTTATTTTTTTTTATTTTTATTTTTTTTTATTTTTTATTTTTTATTTTTTTTTGCAACAGATGGCGTACATCGTGCTAGCGCTGGCTGATATGGCGTTCATAGTATCTGTCTTCCATTTATTTAATAATTTATTACTTTCCAGGAGACAGAGAATTAGAACATTGGCAACCCATTACTATTCTACATTGTGCTCAATAATTTAGTATATTAATGAAGATGAAGAGTCGTCTTCATAAATTCTATAGCGCGTCTATCGCTTCGTCTTTGAGAAAAGCAGGATAAAGGGATATGCAGTATTCTTGGAACAAATGCAAAATTACGCTTGGATTGAAAATATAATTAAGGAAGAACGATTAGAGCTGGCTTGTCTTAGACAATGTAGCACGTTCAGGAGTGGATATGCATGGCCACTTACACAGTCTGAAGTTAGTATCGATAATCATCAAGCAAAGGCGAGGGAAAGCGTTTTATTTTTTCCTTCAACCTTTTCTGTTATCGTACACATATTACAAATGACAATTACCCCTTCGCACCTTCACACTCCGTTCTTTTCACTTCGGATATCCTTATAAGTTACAAAGTTACAAAGATATTGTACCGCTACCCAGAAAGATATGTGTGGATATTTATCTAGTGCAAGAGCCTCATTTGCTCATTAGGTGTTCTTTTTCACCCCCATTCCCTCATTCTCTTTGGGTGTCGAGACGAAATAGTTACCATGCGCGCGACTTACTATCCTACCATTTAAAGCTCATCACCATTTTGAAACACAGAAATCACTGCTCAGGCTTCTCATGAATAACTTCTCGTCATAAATACCCCTCTGCACTTTACTGGTGTACTTAATTACAATGCCTGGAGAAAATATTCGATAACACGACAGACAATCAAATAAAATGAGCAAGTAATAAAGTGAGCAAAAACAGATTTTGCCATTCATAGGTTTTTGGACTCTAATATTTATCGGGTCCTGATCTATTTCCCACAGCGATACAGCGTATAAAAAAAAAGTTCAATAGGGCAGAGTGGTTAGCCATTCATTAGTAGCGGAGTTTCATGCTTATTCTTCTGAAGAGACAATAGGATTGAAATGTCCTTATAACTTTCAAGGATGACTTGTGGTAAAGGCTCAGGAAGGTACTTGAAGGTGGCCCTACTCATTTACCTATTTATGCTTCCTAAATTCACTTTTTCATATGGCCTCCTTACGTATGATCAGACAGCTTACTGCATGGCCCTACGACGTTGACTGCAATAAGGGCTTTATAATTGAACATGGGATAATAATTAATGCACCCCCTGAAGCGTTCTCGATCCAATAAACGCTCCGGACAGAATGTCACCTCCTGAAAATAAGGCTTTCAATCTTTTAATATGAATTCATCTTCAACTGCGAGGTAAAAGGGAAAATATGGCAAAGGAACGGGCATGGATTAAAAGCCCCGCAACGGATATCCTGTTCCCGAGGCCATCATGAATTTCTTCCTCGAAACATACCCTTTTTTTTTTACTATTTATTTTTCTTCTATTTCTGATTAATACCCTTCATCATTAAACCTTGGCTACAAAATAAATTTAACGCAGCATATTTCACGCTTTATACACCTATCTATGAATGAAATCAAGACAACAATTACCATTCCGGCACCTCCAAAAGAGGTCTGGGAAGTTCTTACAGACCTATCGCACTATCATGAATGGAATCCAATGATTGTACAAGCAAAAGGAACTATCGAAGGTAATATCTTTTCTAGGATTTAACTACTGATGGTTATTTTGCCCGTCCTCCACATGTCTGGTTATTAAAAACCAACTTCTCTACTTTACTCAGAGGGCGAGGCGTTAGATCTAAAGATACGACTACCGTCAACAATATTTTGCGGTGCACCAATATGTAAGTCTTTATACCTGTCGAAAAAATGCCAATGTATTAATTAGGTCAATACATGGATTAAAATGTCGAACTTTCATCTTACTTTTCTACAATTGAAATCATAGCGATATCCCAGGCCCCTAAAGTCCTCAAAGTCGAGCCAGAAGCATGCCTTCAATGGATCGTACCAGCAACCTTCATAAGATCTGCAGAAGTAAACCATTTCTTTAAAGCTATTCAAATATTGATACCAATAATTGTAATAGTTGTAGTAAATTTGTATTAACCAATATTTTTGTTTAATGAACACAGGGGACGCACTATTTCCAATTAACCTCCAGTCAAAATGGCGCAGCCACCGAGTTTACACAAGGCGAGCGTTTCAGCGGATGGAGTTCAGGATTTTATTTGGGCATAGGGACTGTGAGCGACGTCCGCCGTGGATTTGTCATCATGAATAATGCTCTTCGAATGGAAACCTTACGTAGAAGAGAGGCCGAAAGCGAAAAGTCCATTTCAGTAGACCGTCATAACGAAGGTCTGGACGAAAAAACCGCACAGTCCAATATCAATAATGGAGCCACTGTCGCTGTAGCGACGGGTGCAATAATAAGGATGAGTTCTCATCCGGCGCAAGAAGACCCAGTTCTCAAGACAGATGTTGATGTGCAAGGAGTGGTTGAAATCGAAGCAATAGCAACTGATGAAATTGATACCACAAGGAATAGAACGACATGGAGAACCGAGAAATCTAGGAAACGTACAAGCATTATTGATGCAGTTTCGTCTTTATTCAGCTCTACAAGGATACCAATGGTCGGACATATTCCCATCTCTGCATCCAAAGAAGAGTTGATCGCCAAGACTATTCCTTTAGAGCAGGAGCAGGAAGTCGCTAGTTGGGACTATCCGCCAGGCTGCTTGAGTAGCATAGGAGAAAATGAAGAAGAGGAGGAGGACAAGTATGAAGAAATGATAGAGGACCTCATAGTCAAGGCGGGACGAGAAGCTAGGAATGCTCAGAGGATCGAGCTTGACTTTGGGCCATCCGATCTGGATCTAGGGGATTTCGCAATTTAAAATAAAATAATCATCTATATCGTCGGCAGACACTTTCAAAAAGCATCTGTGTACCCATTTTACGATTATAATTAGCTATAATCCGTTAGAATGCGTTAAAGCTTGCTATTACTCTCCACAGGTCAGAGTCCCTTAACATGCTGAAAGTGGACGAAGTATTCATAATTTATTGACATTTGAAAATCGTGAGGAAAGAAATAGTTATGACGGAGTCATTCAAAGCGAGGTTTATACCATGAAGAGGGTCTGCCAATGATGGTGATTTTCCTCCTTGTCAACTACTTATTTCGCACTTCATTGAGGGCATCTGATTCCTTAATAGCGATTGAAGCAATTGCCGTCCGTATCACATTTCTCGTGCGCCTGAGGCCAGACGTCAATGTATGCACAGAGAAACAGATGGACCAGGTTTATTTTTTATTTTTTATTTTTTATTTTTTTTTTCTAAAAATTCAAATATAACGGGCATTTTTAACCACACGATCGCATAAGACGCGATATAACAACAATAAATCTTTCTAGCTAAACCTGATGTACCGCTTCCCATGTCACATGTCTGCTGAACGTCGTGCGATACGTTGCACTTTCTTTTTGTAAGAAGTATAGTTGTCACGCCATTCTTTCTAAAGATTCAAATATAAAGATTGTTTGCATTATATTAGATTATGAACTCTGTTCGCGCCGACTCTGGTATATGTCGTATCAAAGTCTATAATCTTACAGCAGCCTCGATGTTTGCAGGGCTTTCGTCATTGGGGCTTGATAGCATGGAGATAACACTAACTAAGATTGTCTCCACAGTATGGACTGGCGACCAGCGCTCGCTTGCCTGCTCATATCCATACTTATCCTCACCAGGGGGATGCTACAATTAGAATAAACATCAAGTATGGTTTTAACAACGATCGAAAACAATGGGAGCAAATATGATGCATTGCGACAGCAATGACAGAAAATAAAAATCAATAAAAGCTTACCAAGATGGAAATGCAGACCTCTCCATCAGGATATACTGTACAGATAAAGAAAAAACATACATATGTATTGGTACTCTTTTATGTAAAACCATGTCGTTGATGTGGCAGTTCTTTACGGCTTCCCAGCCTTACCATTAGGGTGGTATATATCAGTAGTGAATTTGAGCTTCGGAGGCATCAATGGATAATCTTGCGGGAACGTCATGATGGCCCTGAAGAAACCTCCCTCACTAGAACCATTTCAAAGCAATATGAGAAAAAAATGATAATGATATCCCATCATCCATCAGATCCACGTTATGGACCGGGATTAGTGATCAAGGCAGGAGCTGGTTATTGTACAGTTGAAAATAAATTTTGCTCCTAAAATGTGCATGAACACTCGCGAAAAAAAAAAAAAAAAAAAAAAAAAAAAAAAAAAAAAAACTTACTAGAGAGTGTCTTGTGGACCCATGATCATGATTTCCCACTATGCACAACCAGGACCGCATGTCATGGAGTTAAAGCTATGTTCAGCACAAGCCAACTGACGTATAAAGGCGTTTACGTGCTGTCGGTCAAAGTCCTACCTCATAAATGTTATTATCGTCGACAAGGCCAGCTGAGAAGCCTTCCACGGGATGTTTGGCAAGTTCTAACAGATTACAGCAGAAAATCGAACATCTGTATCAATATTGGATCACTTGACTAGTTCTGTTCAAAACATTCGAAGAGGAGGAAGAAGGGAAAAGGGTTATCCTTAAATAAACGATTGAGGAGTACTTTCATGACGATAATTCTATGACATAAATGCCATCATGGATTAGAGGCAGTAAAAGGAGAGGTGGTTTAGAGTTTCCCTGGAGAAAACTGAGAATGAAAAAGACATCATTCAGTGAGAAGCTTTGCGTTTTGATCAAAAAAGGCGAATAGCAAAGAAGTCGTTCTTAGAAAAAAGACCAGCTTATCCTCTTGGTAGTGACCAGAGAAAGAAGGAAGCACAATGTAATTAAAACACCTTTCAATATATACAGTATTATAAGCAATAATAAATGAAGATGCTAGCACTGTGGAACCATAGATATACTTTGGCCATCAAATCCGAAGCCATGGCTAAGGTCAATAGCTTTTCAAACTCTTATTCAGTTCTTGTCACATTTTCTTCCTTCCTACGATGGGTGGTGGCACAGAAAACAACAATATATATATATAATAACTTAGTTTTGCTTTTTCTTTTTTTACCTTTGAGTTGCTTCTTTAGTAGCAATGAGGATTGCTCAGTCATGGCTGAATGGTGTCAAAGGCGAAGAGATGTGTAGCAAACGAAGAAGCATGTGTTCATTCTCCCTTCGCCCTCTGGGTGGTGATATGTGACTGTACTTGAGGGGCTTTCTCTTTAACGTCTGGACGTCCCAGGCATGCTATCAAAATTACGTTACCCCTTAAACTTATCATATATGAACAAATCCGCCGTAGAAGGGCAACAAGGCTACTCTACAACCCTACAGTACACCGTTGCTAAAAAGTCGTCTGCAATGGATTTATCTTTTCAATATTTGTAATTAACATTAGAGGACACAACTCGAACCTTTCTGTCCAACATGCGAACCCTCACAGCATGACTCAGGGGCCGAAGCCCTATTCGTATTCAACTAAAAATCGGAAAAGGCGGTAATCGTCGCGTCCTAGCACGGATCCTAACTTGGAGACGTTCAACGATATTCCAACGGATGATAGCTTCTGGCCATTGCCTGTTCAGATAGGCTTAAATACCAACTATCCGAATCAACGGTACCCCTCGTACCAAACTCAATTACTATTGCAACAACATTTCACCAGTAGGGTAGAACTAACCTGTCTCATCATTGCCCTCACCCTCCTCCCTCTCCACATCTTTTGCCCCAGGGTCACCATTATCATCCTCAGCAGTACCAACACCATCATCCTCATCGCCTTCAGCAGTATCTTCGTCGTCGCCATCTGCTCATTCTTGACGACCTTGCTGAGTCCGACAAGAGCGTCAGGGTTGTAGTATTAAAGGTAGCCCTCCTACCTCTGGGGCTAAGCAAACCTTTTGAAAAAGGGCGCCGGTCTCAGTGGAAGTGCTCATTGAGGTCAATTTATTAATGGAAAGTACTGACAATGGTATGGCAAAGCTCATTTTGATTGAAGCAAACTTTCTCCGTGGAGATTTCTATGTGGACATTGTCCCATTCACTACATTTGAAATGCAGTCTTGGCAAGGGTATTGCTGCTGTTATTGTTAATATGGGTGTGAGTGTTGAAAACAGAACAAAAGATTATTGCTTGGTGTCATTGCAGGATAAATGCCAAACATTTTAGTACATGTAGTTGACTAAACTTTAAAAACAGGGTTTATTGGTTGATCATCAATTGCTTCAAAGCCACACATCCATGACCAGACCATATCAATAGCCGAGTTCTTTTTGTGCACTCTATGCTTCTGATATCTTTGACGTCCAGATCATTTCTTGTAGAGGTTGCCCATGGATTTGACTCTTCTGGAATCCTAAAGCTGAAAAGAAATGCTCGGGAGAGTCTTCAGGATGAACACTTGCAAACGAGGTTGTCAATATTCTGATTCCATGGGCCTCGCGAGATTGAGACGATAACTCCTTTTGTAACAATTGTAAGGCATTGGTGCCAAAACCGAGTCCTTGATATGATTGATGAATCATAAAGCTGAGTAATCGAAACATTCGGAGATGATTGCCGTGATCTGTTGCTATTCGGGTCGGCTCACTTGCTTGATCTTGTTCCTCTTGTTGAAGACGAATATAACCCACAGGGATTGCATCTGCAACTATGGCTCGGACAATAGATCTTGGTACATAATACTGGTGTTCGCAGAGAGATTCGAGGTTTGATGTAACTAAACCTAATTGATCTCGGTTAACAATCAATTGTGTAATCTGTTTCCAATTGTTAACAGTAATGTCTTGTAATGTGATGAGAGAATGTCGTGAAGGGAGACTGATGTGGTCCATCATGCAAATTGATGATTTTTTTTTATTTTTAGTGGAGTAATTTTTTATTTATTATGCTGCGGGCTATGTTACAAGTTTTCTCTTTTCTTTTCTTTTTTTTTTTTTTTTTTTTTTTTTTTTTTTTTCTTTTGGGCCAAAGTGTTTAATCGCGACTATTTGAGGCTTGATGAGGGTGCACAATAAATTCGTGTAGAGCGCTGGCAGCTGGTGCCATTGGGAAGACGTGTTCGCGTTTGCAGACCTTGGCTTCCAGCACAACTGGGCCTGGGTGAGCTAGGAATTCAGCCATGGCGCCGGGGAGATCTTGCATTGATGTGGCGCGGATACCCTTGATGTTCATGGCTTCTGCAAGTTTAACAAAGTCAGGGTTGAACATGCGGGTAGCAGAGTAGCGCTCCTCGTAGAAAAGATCCTGCCACTGCTTAACCATGCCCTGGAAATCATTGTTGAGAATCAAAACCTTGACACCAATGTTGTATTGTGCTGCTGTAGCCAACTCCATTCCGGTCATGCAGAAACTGGCATCACCATCAATATCAACTACAATATGATCGGGTTTGCCAACCTTCGCTCCAATGGCTGCTGGAAGACCAAAGCCCATTGTGCCCAAACCTCCAGAGGTGACCAGACTGCGGGGATGACGCCAACGGAAGTACTGAGCAGCCCACATCTGATGCTGACCCACACCAGTTGTGATGATGACCTTCTCTTTCATATCAGCGGTTTGCTTGTCGAGTTCTTGGATGACGGTCTGAGGCAAGAGGATACCGTTAGGATCCTGTACATGGTAAAAAGGGAAGCGGCTCTTCCAGTCACTAATCTTTGTGAACCACTCCTTGCGCTCTGAGCTCTCGATCAGGGGCAGAAGCTTTGTCAGGTTCTCTGTGACATCACCTTCAATTGCTTCGGTCGCCTGAACGACCTTGTTGATGTTTTTGGGTGAAATCTCGAAATGGATAATACCTCCACGCTTCTCGGCTGCAGCCTTCCTTGCCTCAGGAGCAAAGCGAGGGACATTAGCGGTAACACGGTCATCAAAACGAGCTCCCAATGCGATAATCACATCGGCTTTTTGCATAGCGAGATTGGCATAAGCGGAGCCGTGCATGCCGACCATATGGAGGGACCGGTGATCCAGTTCATCAAATGCGCCCAAACCTTGAAGTGTGGTGGTGACAGGAATATTTCCGTTGTGCGAGAGCTCCCTGAGGCGTTCAGGACCGTCGGGATGAGCAAGAATACCCTGGCCGGCATAGATCAGCGGGCGTTTGGCTGCGTTAATCAACTGAGCTGCGCGATGAATTTGAGGAGAGGTGACCTGAGATGCATCTTTGGCAAGATCAGAGAAAAAGGGAGCCTGGCTAGTTGGAGGCTTAGCAGGAATGCTAGGTGCAGCAGGAATAGGCTTATTCACAATCGCGGCAGTGACATCCTTGGGCAAATCAACCAAGACGGGTCCAGGTCGTCCCGAGGTAGCGATCTCAAAGGCCTCATTGATGCGACGAGGAAGGTCAGCAATGTCTTTGACCATGACGTTCCATTTTGTGCATGCACGCGAGATTCCAACCACGTCGGCCTCCTGGAAAGCGTCTGATCCGATAGCGCTAACAGGAACCTGACCTGAAAAAACAACCATGGGTGTTCCATCCGAAAGTGCATCCTGCATTGCGGTAATGACATTCGTGGCACCAGGACCTGAGGTGACAAGGACAACTCCAGGCTTTCCACTACCATGTGCGAGAATAGTTGTCAACGAGAGAAAAAAAAGAAAAAGAAAAAAAGGAGTGTAAGACTGATTGAAAAATAAAGTTTTTCGCTTTTCGGAGAATAGCTTGACATTGACAAACAAAACAAAAAAGATAAGCGAAACCATAAATCGCATTGATTGTTCGCAACTTACGTGACACGAGCATATCCTTCAGCGGCATGACCAGCACCTTGCTCAGCTCTGGGCAGGATAAAGTCAAAGTGCTTGGAGTTATAGATGGCATCGAAGACAGGAAGAATAGCACCTCCAGGGTATCCGAAGACGTGCTTCACATTGTGTCGTAGCATCATCTCATGAAAAATCTGACCTCCTGACATACCAACAAATGAATGATCATGTTCTGGTTTTGAAGATGTCTTTGGTTGAGTACGCTCGAGAGGTTGGAGTGGTGGAGCTGCGGATGGGTCAACAGCAGCGATGCTGTAATAATAACAATCATTAAAAGAATAAAATAAAAAATAAAATAAAAAACGGTCAATTAAAAGCGTTTACTCTTTACCGAGGATATGAGTTATTTCAGGTTGATGAATAATCACAAAAGTACTTACTTTGGCTGGACAGCGGCTTCAGCTGTGGCAGCTGAGGACCGGAAACGGATCTGAGATGCAGCGATCCTCGTTGCGGATGTAAGGGAGAATGGTCTGCTGAGGCATTGTCTGCCAACAGTAGAATATGTAGATCGCGCCAAGCGAGCGAAGGATTGTGAATGCATTTTATGTTATTTTATCAAAAGCTGTGGGTAATGAGATATGGCATAAAAGAGAAAAAGGAAAAAGAGGGTATTATAACAGCAGGGGAGTGATATCAAGTCGAAGAATGTGCTGTAAAGCAACGCCTGATAAGCAAGAAGAGAGGAGAAGTAGGGAGGAGGAGGAGAAGTAGGGAGGAGAGGAGAGGAGAGAAAGAAGTAAAAAAAAAAAAAAAAAAAAAAAAAAGGCAATTGTGTTGACAGTGTTTTTTTTTAGTGAGAAGAAAGGGAGAGAGAAGACATTTAGAAGCGTTTTAAATGTTGATGATTGCACGGATCAACGATTAGCGTTATCGAGAAAGAGTGGAGAAGTGTTGATTGGATTGGACAAGTGCAAAAAAAACATTTTCATGTGCTGTTGACAAAGTTGACTCTAATCTCTAATCTGTTACACCAATCTGCACTCACATTACTCATTTCCATCAACCAATCATCGCTCCTCTGCTTCAAGACCGATAATAGACTTAAGTTAACCATCTTAGTGCACGGTTATTTATGCTATATATATAAGTGTTATTCAATAAAAGTGAGAATAAGTGCTATTTATCTTAACAATGGTCTCTATTCGTTGATCTTACTGCCCGCATTCATGCACATTTTTTTCCTTCCGTGGAATGGTGCTCTCAACATGGGATCCTTCCTGCTAAAAGATCCAGTTCAAATCTTCATCCTATCGTATGGATCAAAATGCTCTTAATTTAGTCCAGACGATCATCTCTCGTTTTGGATCCAACGGCAGATATTTAAACCCTGCTTTCCCCCCTTTCTTTTCATTTCTTTGTTCTCATTCACCCACTCCTTTTCTCATTAAAATCTCTACAAGTACCTGAGCTTCCTGACCCTATTTTCTATATCACCATGAGCTTTGCTGTTCGTTCCGCTTTCCGTCAGTTGACTCGCGTCGCTGCTCCTGCTTCTCGCTCCTTTTCCATGGTAGCCCGCTCCACTGCTATTTCTCAGATCCCCCGAGCCACTGCCTGCAAGGTATAATCGATAGATCATCAAAATCTATTCTGTGACAACAACCAAACATCCACCATCCTTACTCCTGGCTGATTAACTAATTACAATAACTGATTCATTCTACAGGTTGCTTTCGCTCAGACACGTGGTCTCAAGACCATGGACTTTGGCGGTACGAAAGAGATTGTCTATGAACGTAGTGATTACCCACCTAGCAAGCTCCAAGAGACCTTCAAGAACGACACCCTCACTGTTCTAGGATATGGCCCAATGGGTCGCGGCCAAGCGCTCAACCTTCGTGACAACAAGTTGAATGTCATTATCGGATGCCGAAAGGGCGCTTCTTGGGACAAGGCTGTTTCAGAAGGTTGGGTTCCTGGCAAGGACTTGTTTGAGATCACAGAAGCATGCGATCGTGGAACTGTCATCATGAACTTGCTTTCAGATGCCGCGCAGTCCAAGCTTTGGAACGAAATCAAGCCTTACCTCACAAAGGGAAAAACCCTCTACTTTTCGCATGGATTCTCGGTTATTTACTCCGAAGACACCGGTGTTGTCCCTCCCGAGGACATTGATGTTATCCTGGTTGCTCCTAAAGGTTCCGGAACGACTGTTCGTAACCTCTTCCTTGAAGGCCGTGGCATCAACGGATCTGTTGCGGTTTATCAGGACGTCTCTGGAAAGGCCAAAGAGCGCGCTGTAGCCCTTGGTGTTGGTGTTGGTACTGGTTACCTTTATGAGACCACGTTCAAACAGGAAGTCTATTCTGATCTGTACGGTGAGCGAGGAGTGTTGATGGGTGCAATTCAAGGTCTCTTTGTTGCTCAGTATGATGTTCTCCGTGCTCGCGGTCACTCACCCTCGGAGGCATTTAACGAGACTGTTGAAGAAGCTACTCAATCTCTTTATCCCTTGATCGGCGCCAACGGCATGGACTGGATGTACGCTAACTGCTCTACAACTGCCCAGCGTGGTGCTCTTGATTGGTGGAAGAAGTTCCATGATGCCTCCAAGCCTATCTTCGAGGAATTGTACGAATCAGTGGCAAATGGAACCGAGACTAGAAGGTCATTGACCAAGAACTCTGCACCAAACTACCGTGCTGAGCTTGAAGCAGAGCTTGCTGAGATCGCTAACCACGAGATGTGGCGCGCTGGTAAGGCTGTCCGTCAGTTGCGTCCCGAGAACCAGTAAAATAACTCACTTGTCGGAACCTGCCTGCTTGAACAACTACCTGTACAATATGCTGTTTAAAAAGATAAAATAAATAGAGAAATAACAATGTGCTTGTAAATATTTAAAAATTGGTCTAGTACTTTCTCGAGTTGGAATTAAGTTTTTTCTGTTACTTCCAATGTCTATTGTCTTTTCCTGTCACGAGTTCTGCTTGAATAAACAGTTTTTCCCACAATCAAACGTACCTTTAAATCAGTAGTTGCATTTTCTTTCCGCTTTTTTGTCGCTTTCCAACCCAACAAACTCATTCTCATCGACAATGCTGCGTCAGACATTCCGTGTAGCTGCTGCCTCAAGGACATCCTCTTCCATTGTAGCGCAGCGTCGCGTTCACATGATTAACGGCTGGCTCGGCACACGAGTCAATGTGAGTGATCTATTACAGAAATCTTGCTGACATGGGTTAGTTATTAAAGTATGGTCAAGATTTGTGTCTTTGACACGCGACATTGAATTTTTTGTTTCAATTACTATAGATGTCAACAACTGCAGCAAAGGAAGATCCCATCGAGGTATAACAGGAATATCTTAATCAAATGGGTGCACACAAAATTAGGAGTTTGATGCAACATGGCAGTTGAATGTACTATATTTCTCTTCTTCCTATAGGCTGACGTTCTGCATCGCAAGCATCTTTCTAGTCGGACCTTTATTCTTAACCGTCCCAAGGCACTTAATGCACTCAACTTGAGTATGGTGCGAAATATGACTCCTCAACTTCAGGTAAGGCAAAAGCCAAGATTGCATTTTAAATGATGAGACTAGCTAACTGTGGTAAGACAAGCAAGGCTCTAGTTTGGATATTTCTAACGCATTTGATATGCCTACATGTGGCGACTTTTAAATATATATGTTTGCAGGCATGGGATGCTTCGGACTTGTGCAAAGTTATTGTTATCAAAGGAGCCGGCGAGAAGGCTTTCTGTGCAGGAGGTGATGTTCGACAGGTTGTTGAGCTAGCCAACGCTGGAAAGCATGACGAAGCACTGGATTTTTTTGCAGAGGAGTATAGATTGAACCACATGATTGCTACGTTGAAGACACCTTTCGTAGCTATTCTTAATGGCATTACAAGTAAGAGATTTAGTCTTTTGCGTCGTTACTGTTTCCAAGATTTTTTTTCCTCAATTGTTCATAGAAAGAAGACGGTGAGCTAAAAGATGCTTTTAATTTGAAATGTTATAGTGGGCGGTGGCGTTGGTCTCTCTGTACATGCGCCATTCAGAATTGCAACTGAAAAGACCTTGTTTGCTATGCCAGAGACTAATATTGGTTTGTTCCCGGATGTCGGAGGTTCTTTCTTTTTACCTCGTTTGGATGGTGAAACTGGTACTTATCTCGGCCTTGTTGGCACTCGTCTAAAAGGCATTGACACTCTGTAAGTATAGAGCGACATACTTCGAATACTACTGCGGCGCTGGATATACAAACCTGGATGACAATATTGACGTTGATATATCTGAAATGATTATTGAATTTGAAAAATAGTTATGCTGGAATTGCTACTCATTACGTTCCTTCGGAGCGTTTGACTGCACTAGAAGATCGTTTGAGCGAGCTAGAGACTGATAATCACGACGTGATCAATATGGCTATCGAGGACTTTGTCAGCGAACCTCTTCACGATCATAAGTATGCACTTTCAGAATATCGAGACGCTATTGACCGCTGCTTCCGCTTCAACACTGTCGAAGATATCATTGCTGCATTGGAGAAGGAGAAGACGCCTTTTGCAGAAGAAACGTTGAATGCTCTTCGCATCATGTCACCCACTTCTCTCAAGGTTACTCTTCAGCAGATCCGTGAGGGTGGCAACTTAGGTATTGCTGACTGTTTCAGAATGGAGCATCAGTTGGCTCGTCAGTTCTTGTATGGACATGATTTCCCCGAAGGTGTCAAAGCTTTACTTATCGAAAAGACCCTGAAACCCAAGTGGAGCCCCGCTACAGTGGAGGATGTAGATCGCGAGCAAATGTTAGGTGTGTACTTTAGAAATCAGGCCCCTAAGCCTTTGTCATTGTCAAGCACCACAACCTGGAGCGAGTATCCTTATAGACGGTATGGTCTTCCTTCTGAAAACGAGATTCGTAAGATTGTAACAGGTGAAGCCCAGGGCAGCGGGCCTCTTCAGTTGACTGTGGATGAAGTTGTGGATGTCTGCGTGAAGAAGAGTGGAGGCAAGATTGGTGTTCGGGAGAAGGTTTTGGAGGTACTGTCGCGCAAAGTCAGCAAGGGTCCACAGGGTGAGCTCAAATGGAACAACTAAAATTAAAAAAAATAAAATATTTAGATTACAGTGAGTGGAGCACAGAGTAATCTTAAACGTGCAAACCAGGCTGTGATTGGTTCTAGACTATGTGTCAAAGATGTCATACTCAAGTTAACGTAACTTTCGATTACTCATTTTTGCATAAGGCTCAATGGTGCATACTTTAAGTTAAACTATATCAACATATTCTGGAATTGTAGTGAATCGTTCTCTTTAACATTTCTCTTCATTCTTTTTTTTTTTTTTTTTTTTTTTTCTTCTTTCTAAATCCTATTTACTCCCTCCCAACACCTTTATCCGCCACTCCTACACCATGTGGACCAGCAGGATCCTTTATTCTGCTTTCAGAGTGGCACCATCGGTAAAATTCTCTCTATCACACAAGCATGTCTGGATCAATGGTATTAATGGCTCGGCATTAACTATTTGAAGGCTGATTGTTTTAATATATCGGCCTTTGTTTCACGGATAGGCCACTGCTCCCTCTGCAGCGAGGCTTCAACGTCCCATGGTTAGCTCCACGACATTTCTCCGTCAATCCTCATCGTCGACTTCCGCCATTTCTTACAAGCGATCTCACCCTCACAAGCGCCATCCTGCATTGACATCAGATTATTTACACCCAGCACCACCCTCAGCAGAAGAGGCAGTATCCAACATTTTGTACAATACCCCACCGATTGGACACCGTGTCACGAAACAGCGACATATTTTTAATTGTCTTGTCCAGAACGAACCTGGTGTCTTGAGTCGCGTTTCAGGGATCCTGGCAGGCAGGGGGTTTAATATTGACTCGTTGGTGGTAGCCAAGACAGAGGTTGCAGATCTTAGTCGGATGACAATTGTTCTGAGAGGTGAATCTGGCACCATTGAGCAAGCCAGGAGACAACTTGAAGATCTTGTAAGCGTTTTTTTTTTTTTTTTTTTTTTTTTTTTTGTTGTTGTTTTCATTTTTGAAAGAAAAAAATATTGCTTAACGCGATCGGGCCGAGTTGCTGACTTTTACCATGTTTATTACGTGTTTTTATTTATTTATTTATTTTTATTTTTATTTTATTATTGTAAAAAAAAAGGTGCCCGTATGGGCAGTGTTGGATTATACTGGATTCAAGGTTATTCAACGCGAGCTGCTTCTGATCAAGGTCTCGATTTTGGGACCTGAGCACGTCCGTGCTCAGATGAACTCACGTTCCCCCAATTGGCAACTTGTGCAGGAGGAGGCTGAAGAAGAGATGACGCCTTCAAATGCACTCCGTCAGACACATGCTCACCTGAAGTCACTAACAGAGTTGACCAAGCTGTTCCAAGGCAAGGTTGTGGATGTGAGCGGGGATTGCATTGTGATTGAGCTGTCTGCAAAGCCAGATCGTGTGGATTCTTTCATAAAGTTAGTCAAGCCTTTTGGTATTTTGGAAGCTGCTAGAAGCGGTATGATGGCTATGCCTCGCTCCCCTATTTACGATCGCCATGACAATGAAATGGAGGAGCCCCAGGACGAAGGGTCTGGCGTTGATGCATCATTGCTCCCACCAGGATAGATCTTTTTTTTCTTTATGCGATTTAGTTTCTTTAATTGGTCTACATCTTAGAAATATATACATATAAAACCTCTGTCCAGATAACTATCTAATGCCTTACGCTTCAACACTCCCTCATGTTATAATTGGAAGACTGAAGGAAAATATATTATATATATATATATATAAGAGTAGATACAAGTATATATAAATATATTTAACAAGATTTGAATGCCTCGGAATAAATATACATGTAAGATGACTGAAAAAATAAGGTTTTGAGTATGATCAAATCTATTTGTCCCCGTTTTTTTGTTATTTTGTGTGCAAATGATTTATCGGACCCGGACAAGTGGCGAGTAAAATCAGTCAGACAGGTCAAGTCAGATGGGTCACATCACTCATATCATGCATTGCTTGTTTGGCTTACTCGGCAAAAGGATGCCTCATTGGGCAATCAAAACTCGGCCATCTTGCGTTACCACTCTTATTTAAACCACCTCTTCTTTCTTTCCTCTCTCTTTCATTCCTCACTCTCTTTTTCTCCTCCTTCTTCTCTTTTGCTTATCCTATCCTTTTTTTCCTTTATTCCCATCTTGATCTAAATTGATTTACACCTCTTTTTATTTTATTGCATCCTATGACGAATATCTCCATCGTACTGTTGCCCTGATCGCCTTGTTTAACGACACTCATCACATTCACACAACAAGTAATTTTCCTTCATATTACATACTTCTACCTACACTCCCATTTACAGAAAGAATATCCCACACATGGCTGTCTCTCCAAAAAAATCCACAGTTGTCCTCTTGCCCGGCGATGGCGTAGGTCCTGAAGTCATCGCCGAGGCCAAGCGTGTCCTCGAGTTGGTAGCCAAGATCAGATCACATAAAGTTGACATTACTTTTAAGGAAGAATTGATCGGAGGTGCATCCATTGATGCCACTGGTATGTTTGTCCTGGCCTCCGCGTCCCACATCTTTTTTTTTTTTTTTTTTTTTTGTAAAAAATGTCTGAACCAAAGTGTGTGAAACAATTTAAAGATAACTAAACGTGACGTGCTTTCTAATCTCTCTTTTTTCCTTTTTCTAAACAGGCACCGCGCTTACAGAAGAAGCCCTCGCATCATGCAAGTCTGCCGATGCTATTCTTCTTGGAGCAGTAGGAGGCCCCAAGTGGGCAACAGGAAACCCCAGACCCGAACAAGGATTGCTTGCCCTCAGGAAGAGCCTTGATTTGTACGCCAATCTCCGCCCCTGCACATTCGCCTCTGATGCTTTGATCTCTCACTCTCCTCTCAAAGAGTCCATCGTCAAAGGCGTCGACTTTATGATGATCCGTGAACTTGTCGGCGGTATCTACTTTGGTGATCGCAAGGAAGCAACAGAGGAAGATGGCCAGGCTTATGATACTCTTCCCTACTCGCGAGCTGAGGTCGAGCGTGTCACCCGCTTGGCTGCTGCTTTGGCTCTCCAGCACGATCCTGTTTGGCCCATTCACTCGATCGATAAGGCTAACGTCTTGGCTTCCTCTCGTCTCTGGCGCAAGACTGTCACCGAAGTTATTGAAAAAGAGTTCCCGCAGCTCAAGGTTGATCACCATTTGGTCGATTCTGCCGCCATGTTCCTTGTCAAGAACCCTCGCAGCTTGAATGGTGTTATTTTGACCGAAAATATGTTTGGCGATATTCTTTCTGATGAGGCCTCCGTCATCCCTGGCTCCCTTGGCCTCTTGCCTTCAGCTTCTTTGAATGGGCTTCCTGAGAAGGGCAAGCCTTGCTTGGGTGTCTATGAGCCCATCCATGGTTCGGCTCCCGATATCGCTGGAAAGGGTGTTGCAAATCCCGTCGGAACCATTTTGTCTGCCGCGATGTTGTTGCGCTATTCCTTGGATCTGGAAGCCGAGGCTGTTGCCATTGAGGACTCTGTGCGCAAGGTCTTGGATGATGCTGATCGTGCTGGATACGCTTACCGCACTCGCGATTTGGGTGGCGACAAGACCACAAAGGAAATAGGTGACAAGATTTTGGAGGTTCTCGAAAAAGAACTCTTTGGTCTAAATGCTGCTGAAGGCGCACCCATTGTACGTCCTCTGACATTGACACGTCCTCAAGGTCGTCGGGGCATGACCATCTCGGAAAAAATCATTGCTCACAACGCCATTGGACTTTCTGCTCCTGGAAATGTCAAGCCGGGCGATATGGTATGTGTATCTGTAGACTGGACTTTGGCCTCAGAATTGACTTGGAAGGGCATGGACAAGACCTACGACCAAATGGGTCGTCCCAGTGTCTACCGTAACGATCGCTTCTGGCTGGCGATTGACCACACTGTCGATCCTAGTATCAATCACCTCCCAAAGCCTCAGGAGCTGATCAAGGCCTCAACCGATTTCGCAAAAGAGGCAAAATTAATTGATTTCTATGGCGCCAACTATTCTATCCTCCACACTGAGTTCTACCGCGAGCGCGCTCAACCTGGACAACTAATTATTGGTGCAGACTCTCACTCTTGTTCAGCCGGAGCGGTTGGTGCCTTCGCTGTTGGACTTGGTGCTGCAGATGTGGTCATGCCCTTGGTCACTGGGGAGACATGGTTCAAAGTTCCAGAGACTGTCGAGATTCGCTTCATCAACCAACCCCCTTTTGGCATTGGTGGAAAGGATGCTATTCTCTATGTGCTTCAACAGCTCAAGCGAAACACTGTTGCTTTCGAACGCTCTGTCGAGTACACTGGTCCTGGACTGAAGCATTTGTCTTGTGATGCTCGATTTGCATTGGCCAATATGGCGACTGAATTTGGTGGTATTGCTGGCGTTTGCGAGGCAGATGAGATCACTGCTGCTTATATTGCTAAACGTAAGAACCCACAACACAAGAACGCCGCACTCTATTTCAAGGCTGATGAGGATGCACATTATGCAGAGACTCACATCATTGACTTGTCCAAGGTTGACTCATTGGTTGCACTCTACCCTGACCCTGACAACTGCGTCTCTGTCGATGCGTGCGCTGGAACTAAATTGGACGGATGCTTCATTGGAGCTTGCACCACCGCTGAGGAAGATTTGATTTTGGCTGCATTGGTCTTGGAGGCTGGTCTCAAGAAGGGGCTTGTTCCTGCTTTGGGCGGTAAGCGTAAGGTTACACCCGGCTCTGTACCCATCGTTGCCAAACTTCGTCGCTTGGGCCTGCTTAAGATTTACGAACAGGCCGGTTTCGAGATTGGTGCTCCTGGGTGCTCGTACTGCATTGCTGTCGCTGCAGATCAAGCTGGAGAGGGCGAGATCTGGTTGTCTTCTCAGAACCGCAATTTCCGCAACCGTATGGGCAAAGGCGCCATCGGTAACCTTGCTTCTGCTGCCACAGTCGCTGCTTCATCATTTGATATGAAGATCCGCAACCCTCGTGATCTTTTGGATGCCATTGATCGTGCTCGCTATGAGGAAATGTTGGAGATGTGGATTGAGAAGGGCAAGCCTGTTGTTTACTCTGAACCTGCTCCAGTTTACTACGATGAAAAGACATCTGATACCTCCCTTCCTCCTCCCCCACCATCATTCTCGGCTACCATTAAGGGCCGTGTTCAACGCTTCGAGGACAATATCGACACGGATGCAATCATTCCTGCACAGTTCATGCCAGGCACTTCGGATGTAGACCTGGGCACTCACGCCTTCCAGTTTGTCAAGCCTGAGTTCCGTGAATTGGTCAAGCAAGGGTATGATATCGTGGTTGGTGGTGCTGGTTTTGGTTCAGGTTCGTCTCGTGAAGAAGCACCCCGTGCACTTCTTGGTGCGGGTGTCAAGGCTGTCATCGCCAAGTCGTACGCCTTTATTTATGCTCGAAACCAGCCCAATATGTCGCTTCTTGGAATCACGATTGATGACGAGTCTTTCTATGAGCATGCACAGGAGGGAGCTGAAGTTGCAATTGATGTCAAGGAGCGCAAGGTCCATTGTGGCGGTCAGGAGTATCCTTTTGGCTTGTCATTGATGGAGGAGCGTCTCTTGGCAGGAGGTGGTGTTACAGAGATGTATAAGAAGTACGGCAAGCAGCTCTTCCGTGTTGCAACTGCACCAGAGTCCAAATCTGCTTCCAGCTGTGGTAGCGAGGCCAAGACATCATCCAAGAGCAATTGCGGTGATGACAGCGAACTCGCTTGGTAAAAACAAAGCAAAACATGTATAAAAAAAAGTGAAAAGACAGTAGAAAACTTGCAATCATCTTTTGTATATAAAAAGGCAATAAAAATCGCTACCATTATTGTACCATACAAAAGTAAAGCGGAAAGGTTCTTTCAAGAACATTTATAAAGGCATTTTAACAAATCCAATGTACACATGCGAAATTAGACAGAAGAAATTAACGCTCTACCATCCTCTAATCCCCGTTTTCTTTTTTTCCCTTCCCTCCCAGAATGCCCAAACGAAACTTAGGCCCTATAATTGGCTTTATTAATGACAAGCGTGGAAAACGAGTGAGACTGTCGTCCGGAATCTCTTTTGATAACGAAGGGACCTGTAAGCAAAGAGGCTACCGAAGGCAGCAAAGACAATTATGACAAAGAAGGCATTGAAGGCACTAAGATCACTAGAGTCGCTGAAGCCACGGCGTTGGAAGTCCAGAGTCTCTCTCAGAGTGAGTCTTCGCCTTGTTGCCCTCTGTAAAACACCATACAAGTGCTTAAAGGACATAAGAACCTACCTTCGTGATCGTCATAATGAGACTATGAAAGTTTTTTTGAGGATAGAGCTTCTAGAGTTGCAATGCGTGGAGTGGACAGAGACTTTCATTTCTCTGCCTGTCGCATGACATATCTGTATCTGGACTCAGAAAAACTGTTGGAAAACGCAATGCTCAGAACAAGCCAAAAAATATCAGTGTACCGTCTCAGAAAACACTGTCAGCAAAAACTTCCCTCTGACTTTTCCTAAAAGACAGAGAGCACTTGAAGAAGGAATATTCCACACAGAACGAGTGGGAGATGCATCCGAACGTCAAAAGCAAAAAGCAATTGCTCGGAACAACCCAGCTTAGGTTACCTCCAATTGGAGTAAAAATATCTGTAACTGTGCTCTTGGCTCTTTAGGACACTCTTCCAGATACACCTTAGCTTCAAGCAAGTGTCAAAGATTTGCAATGCATAAAAAAAGTCTTTAGCTGCGATAGAAAAAAATAAATAATAATCTTTAATCCCTCTGTCTTCAAAGCGTTTGCAGTGTGGTGCCTCAGCCAATAATTATTTGACTGAGGCTAAAACAGTAAGATGTAAAAAAAAAAAAAGAGTCGTGTCAGAATCAGAACATGAGTTGGATGGTACCACAGCCACGAACTGAATAAGCTCACATCTTTGATCGCTCCCTTAGGGGTACCAGCTACTCTTCCATAATATTTGAATAAGAACGCGCTGAAGGCGGATTCATCGACCCCTAACTGGAAAAGCTTTAGTAGTTGTCTGTTATTATGCCTAATCCATTCCGTACACCCACCCACACAAGCACATTCAATTTAGTCTACATTACTTTCCCCTTAGACAAGCTATATTCGCCTTCTTTGGAGTCCTCCGACTGCTGGAGTAAAGATATATTATATTGACTTTAATCAGATGAGAAGGACGACTGCATGCTTTCTTATTTTTATTTTTATTTTTATTAATGGATCGACGGATGCTCTTGTCGGGCATTTCCTGACACTATTTGTTTATAAAGGTCTTTGTTTTCCTCCTGGTCTTTTATATCCGTCAACTGATCGATACGGCCTACGAGCGGCCCTGGCACTTCCACTTGTAAGAGAAAGGCATGTTGTTATAATTGCACCACAGCTGGGTCTTTCCATTCCATCTCTCTACCCAACTTGGAAGATATGTGCCTTCGCGAACATTACCAATGACACTCTTGATATCTCCAACAGAGTCCAGGAGTTCTCTCTTCGAGTTAATATCCAGGTTGCTTCCGTCCCAGGTTTTGTAGCAGCACTTCCACTTGTTGGTCCCCAGTCCAGACGCGCAACCTTCATTGCGCCAATGGGTTATGAAGCCAATATTATCACTAAACGTATTCAACATATAAGATAAATGGTGGAGCTTGTTGACAGTCCAGGCGCCATCGTTGGCACAGAGATCAAATTTGCGGAGATGCTCGGTACATCTGCCCACGTCTTGTCCTTGTGCCAAGGCAAGTAGGCCGGTCGTGCAGAGATAGATGAAGCTCTTGTACATGGCTGTCTGGTATTACATCAAAGTGTGAAAATATTAGCTGACGGTCGTTGGATGATGCTTCAAGAACATCTGCAAGGTGGCATACCTGGAAGAGGGTGAGGAGATTCTGAGAGCGAAACAAAGACGAGTGTGTGCCTCTTATTTATATCGAATGTTAGCTGTGAGAAGTCTTGTCAGCATTTCAGAGGAAGGCGATATGGAAAAATATTATTACGAAAGTAGATGCAACATTGCTTCGTTGTATGTGAGAATAAATCCATACGCTAGAGACTCGAGTGGGGAGCAATGTCTGATCACTAATGGTGTGAGCAAAAGGGAGTTAATGTAGAATTAAGTTTTTGCAGATCAATTCCAAATATCCAGAACAAAATAATTATAAAAAATAAAAAAAAATAAAAAACACCACAAAATACATAATACAGTAACAATACATGTACATGTACAAAATGAAAACTAAAAGCGGGTTAGAAGAGCTTGTGCTACGGTTAATGATGGTTGACAATGCAATGAGAAGCAGTCTTGGAGCAAAACTATTCAAATACGAACATGTCTATGCTCAGTGGTGTGAATAGGGTTTGGCACCACTTTTTAATTCTCTTTTCTGCATGCATATCTTTTGTTCTATATCCATATCTGCTACGCAATTTTAGGGTGAAGGTTTAATAGTGTCTCTGGTCATGAGATCAGCGCCGAAGTATATTTCTGGTCATGAGACCAGCGCCGAAGTATATTTCTGGTATATAGAGTTCAGAATGTCTGGATACTTAGGTCCACATTATCCATGACCGTGGAAAAACGCTCATGCTCACAGATGAACAGGAACACAAATTAATCTACATTCTTTGACAAAACATGCACCAATGGGTATCAAAATTGTCACAAAAGGAAGATAGATCATCATCCACATGTACATGCGTCTTTTAGGAGCCCATGCTTGGTTACCAGGGATTTTAGCATCGTGAAGCTAAGTACAAATGTTTCAGAGCCCATTTCTCTCATTGCAGTTGGGTCGACGAGTGCAGAACTATATATTAGGGTAATTGTCTATGTGGACCTATGATTTAGGGACAAAAGCCTAGCTTTTGGATAGAGTACGCTCTGTTGAAGTGTTCCCAGAGATCATTGTTGCTTTCGTGTATAGACTTAATCCAGAGGCTTCTGCAATGGTGGAGACAGCTTCGTGCTTAGCATGCATCCCTTCCGTGATTTGGCACCCTCGTTACTTGATCCCGATCCCCAAGCACCTAGTAGGCCTTTAGAAGGCAATGATTAGAGGAGGTTAATACGAAAGGGCTTGGTGATTCCCATCTTTTTGCTTAAATAATAATAATAATAATAATAATAATAATAAAAGAAACGACTGCATTGGTGGTAAAGGCTGTACCTCAATGCCTTTTGAATGTCCATGTTACTACATGTTTATCTGTTGAAAGAATCAGCGTTAAACAAGGTAGAGTAATAAATCGACACAGTTCAATGAAAAAAAAAAAATCAATTGATGGGAGTGTGGCAATTATACTATAATTGCATTAACAAACAGCACCATCCCCACCACAACCCGATGGGCTACCGTCAAGTTTAGGAGAATAACTAAGCTTCAACTGAACTCTACTGGTTCACAGTCTACAGCGTCGTGTAGCTGATTGTATCTTTAGGTGTGGTGAGGTGCTTTGACCAAATACATCTCTTCATGGACTCAAAATCAGGTGGAGGATGCCGATCAGAACCGATCTGAGGGTAAAGGGCTTGAAGTAGGTCGTTAAGGAAACTCTTTGTTACCTTATAGGGAGTGGGGGTTACATCAGGGCTAGCAAGTAAAGAAGCTGTCTTGATATCCTTTGAGATGCCGGAGTGCTGCTCACTAGGCACGTCGGTATTTATGATCGAGGAGTAGGACACTAAAGGGAAGAGAAAAAGTGCATTAGCAACACCAGTTTGCTCTGATTTTGCAATTCAGTGGAGTTACTTTATTGTTATTTTTTTATAACTTTCTTCATCTTTGGAGAAAGAGGTGGTGATGTCAATGTTGGAGCTGACTGGCATTCTTGGCTCTGTAAGGGGCCGGAGCCGTCAATATGCCTCCCAGTATCTTCTGCAGTTGACCCGATACGAGGCCTCCAACGTGAGGACTGTATCATTACACGTGCAATCTTCAATAATGAAAAACCGTTCAACGTGGCTGGTGGAATCAGTTCACTCTCTCGATTGAAGCAAAGGTATCTCCCTTCAAGATACTTCAGTGACTCAGACCCTACCAGGCACCCAGATACCAGGGAGCCATAAACTTCGATTCCTTGCCCATAACAACAACATCACTCGTTAAAACCAGCCTGTGTGCATGCAAAACCAAATATATCCCTTAAAGTATTCGACATCTTCGAGGCATCAGATAACACCTAGCTACCATATTAGATTTTGCTTTTCTTTCCGGCTTCGATTGCACCAATCTCAGCATTGGAGGCTCCCAAGCAATAGAGTATTCCATCAAATTTGTGCCCCAGCGATTGTCGATCTTTACTAGTTATATCAGCGTTTCTTCGAAAAGCAGAGGCAATTGATGAAACTCCTCAAGTAGAAGAAAATCCAAAGCTTAAAAGTCCACTCAGATATGCGTAAATACAGCCGTGGCTAAAATAAAATAAAAGGTGTTTTCTACCTTTCTCTACTGATAAGAGGCATTGAGACCTTCTCCTTCTGTGGTGCCACTAATTTGCATGCAAATATAGCAGTTTGCCTTTAGATTTAAACGCCCTTTGTTGGGGCGATAGGTGGGGTGTAAACATTGACACCCAGACTAAGCTTTCGCTGCTGAGATAGAGACTGTATACATACCATGCGCAGCCATGTAAGCTGCTAAACTGTGGAGTGGTAAGGAAGAGAGCGTAATGAATGAAAAAGGGGTGAGTGTAATGAGCGGAATGATTGCTGAGAAGAGAGAAGAGTGGAGGAAGAAATAAAGGGTTTTCAGCTCAGCTAAATAGACTGTTGACATGAGGCCATAAAACAAGCTCAAGGAAAGAGGCATAGGGCAAGGTCAAGGAAAGCAAAGGGCGACGATAACAAAGTCATGTGAAAGTATTGATGACCATCACCGATGAAACAAGTATTACGTGGCCAGGTGGCCCTTTTGTAGCTCAGAAAAAAAATAATAAAGAAAAACTCACCAGCGATACACGCGTTGGTTAGGATTGTATTGATTTTAGTATCAAATGTCTAGTAACTGCATGCCAAAATCATAGAAATTAGTAATAGTTAGAGGCCTTTTCCTATTTTTTCTGCTTGACTTGGCGCTCGCCTTTACTGCTTCCAATAGAACAATAACATGACAGCAAAAGAGGGACAGTACGCTGAAGACATTATAAAACACAAAGACCGCAACGAAAAATAGGCAGGTGAAAGCCATATAAACAACAGCAAGGAAGCCACTTAAGCTGTACCGCCACTGTTCGGAGCCCTAACACTTTTACGTTTTGTAGCTATCCTTACAAGGTACATGATACTCTCTACCAAGATAACAAAGGTTTCCCTTGTGGTAATGACAGTGAAAAATACGTGTAGTCATTAGGCGGCTGCTACCAGCGGATGATAGTAAACAAGGGTAAGGCTAGCTTAGACAAAACAAACGTGCCGCTTGTTGTGGTGTACCATTAAAGATCGATGCGCCTCCTTACAGGAGCCCCTTGTATTACATATGCGCAGCGTATATTGTGAATGTTAACATTAAATGACTTCGGTCCCTCCACGCTTCCACACTACTGTGCAATGGTCGGCATTGGCGAAGTTGTAATTCAATAATTCAAGTGAGCCTTCTAGTGATGAGGAGCGCCTTTGTCTTCCCTCTCCCTCTCTCTTCCTCTACTCCCCTCTTTTTATTCTTGCCCCGTCATCCTCTTCTAGCATCCTTGCGTAACTTATTTATTTTATTTCTTTACCACGTTTCTTTCCCGATCGTATCTTCGCAATGAACTACAATGGTTACGATAGCAGTAATGGCAACTATATTTACAAACAGGCCAATTCAAGGGGCGAAGATGACGAATTCCATCCTCAGCCGCAACTTCACTTGAACAAGAAGCTTCCCCCACTACCTACTCAAAGGCCTGAAGGTTGTGGGCAAGAGCCACATCAACAGCAGCATGAGCAACGGCAGGAACGTGGATGGAACTATACCTATCATCATAAAACACAACAACTCAATTTAAAGTGTGATACGAAGAATGAATTTGAGGATGATGAGACACTAAGGACTGAGAAAAACAAGAGCAACGGGGAAAACAAGACGAGCGACCACTCTGACAATAGTAATCTAGATGTCAAGCGAATGGGGCCAACAGGGAAAATATCGAGACTCCTACCATGTTTTCCATGCGTCCAATCTGCCTGCGGGCGAATCACCTGCTGCTTATCCATCCTTGTCCTGCTGGCCCTCACCATTGTGGGGATTGTGCTAGCTAAAACCTTACAAGTGCCCACGTTAAAATACCTTGGCGCAGCAAGCGGGCCTAATTTCTCATTCAACAAGGGTAATACAACACTAGCCATGACCATGGTGGCGAACATTGAGATCGACAACCCTAATCTCTTAGGATTTAGAATTAACTCTGCGGTCATAAAGGTGCGCTTTTCCCCTCCTTTCTTAATGTCCATTCAACACTTTTACATTAATCGCTTTTTACGTTGCATTGATGTACTTTGATTGCATTCGACAGTTGGCGAAGACTTTAGTGAGCCCGGGTACAGTATCAGTCAAAGAGAGCATTTCTAATGTAATTAATTGGGTTTTCAATTTGTACGTCTATTATCACTCCTCTCACTTAGGCCTTTTACCCTAACTACAGTCCTCCTATTGGTGGTGGAAGTGTTCAATACGTCGATATCCATCGTAAAGCAAAAACTGTGGTTCAGGCCTCTGTCTCTATTAGTTACGATCGCCACCAAGACTCGCGCTTATCTGTCATAAGGAGCATTCTTTCGGAGTGCGGCTTGGCTGGAGGGACGGAGGGTCAAATCATCATCAATTATGAAGCTATTGCAGATGTAACAATTATTGGCATCATCTCAATCTCGCACACTGTCAAAAACAAGTCGTACAGCGTAAATTGCCCTATCAATGTAAGTCTTTGTAACTATGCAAGGTTCACTCTCTGTGATCGCTGAGGATGGTAGCATGATGGAGGACTGATTCTCTCCGTTTCTGCGATTGGCTAGATTCGAGAAATCTTGCGAAAGTTAGGTGACAAAGCCAAGGAAATCATTACTGATATTGGTGACTTCATTGAAGGCGTTGTTGATGATGTTGAAGATTTCATTGACGACGTTGGTGATGATTTTAGGGACATCATTGACGACGTTGGTGGCAGTATTGGGGACTTCATCGACGACCTTTAACCATAGGTCATCAGCTAGAAATTGTCCTCTCATGGCTATTCTTCAATAGATAGGCGACGCAGATTTAAAATTTAGTTAATTTGTGCTTCTAAAGATACCCAATCGGGCCGTGTTTTCTGTTATGTTTTATGTACGCCTTCAAATTATATTGAGATGAGCCCATTGAAGTGCTTCGCCGAGCTCCTTCGCCTCTTGTCTGAATATCTCTTGGCATCGCCTTTTTTCCATGTATGATCGCTTCTACCGTTAATCACAAGGCCATTAGCAATCCCTTCATCCCACCTTTTTCTTTTCTTCTTTTATTTTTCTGGGCAATTACCTCCAGGCATACACACCAGCCATTCAGCATTGTCCCTCTGTCCTTTGAAGTAGACTTGCAAAAGCAATGTTTCCAATTCCTAATGGCCAAACAGATAGCTCATACAAAGGCCAACTTACACCAGATTTCTTACTGAATAAGTTCTACAACTTAATTTCCGAGTATGGAAACAGCAGCAGTGAGGCACGAAAGAATGTTTTAAAGAATGCTGTTGCATGCATCGATGAGCTTATAAACTGCAATGTAAACCTTTCTAAAATTTTGGTCGAGATTTGCGGTCGCACGACTAAAGATAACTATGAGATGCATGGCAGGTTCCTGAAAGCGCTGCTTGACTCTGGACATGTGCGATGGGCGCCATCTCAGTTGGTACCAAGTTGGGGCCTCAATCGAGAAGGGAATCCAGTCTCTTTATTTCTCGACAAGGCCAAGGCATCCTCCCGAGCCATTGTGCTTGCGAAGATTACGATTGATTACTATATTCGTATGGCCAAAGAAACAAAAGACTTGAGTGTTGCTTCACCAGTCTTGAGCTCGCTACATGAACTTGTTCAACTGCATGAACTGCACTCGGACCTAGTTTATGGAACTATCAGACAGCTGTCTTTTATTCCTGTCAAAGACCCGTCCATTATCATTGATAGGGCAGTTGTTGCGCATCCTCCGAGGTTTCGATGGATGTTTCTAAAGCCCGAGAACCAACCATTGCATAAATGCAAGAATCCTGTTTTTCATCTAGGCGACTCATCTCAACTTAACGTGTCTGGATCTGCTCCAAGGGATGAAGGCTTCACGGTCGATATCTTTGCTGCCTCGTACGATATGTTATGGCGTCGCCCAGTAGAAACATCTGAAAGCGGTAGCAAAGCGCAAAATCCATGGCTCCAGGCCGTGTATAGTACAATCCATAGGTTCAGGATGAAATCCAAACCAGCTGTCGAATGCCATGCTTTTACTCCTGAAATGTTAGATAACCCCGCAATTGCAGCTCTGATCGAATACAAGTGGTATAATATACTTTTGAAAAGCCTAAATCTTGTCTAATTTTCCTTTTTTTGGCTGATTCATTAATTCATGCGCTTAAGAGAATCTGATTTATCATACACTCATTGTAGGAATTCGATTGGTCACTCATACTGGTGCAAGCGATTCATAGTCGAGTGCATTTTCTACTTCCTAGTACTGACATCCGTGATCATTCAGGTGTATGGAAGAATCCCAGCGATCGCACTTATAATCATATTTGTTGCCATCACTGTTATGGCTACAATGTTTCTTTTCCTTGAGGCACTACAGCTTTGCCGCAATTATCGCCAGTATTTTAGGTGCGCCACGACCCTCGCTTAGCTCTTATGTCTCCATACTTTCCCACCCATTAATGACCATTTTCCTCTCGTTTATTATAGTTCTCCATTTAAGATCATCGACGTTGGAGTGTTTGTACCCCCGTTAATAGGAAGTATTAAGCAGATAATGAATATCGTGGAGGATAATCCTGATGGCAACATTTCCGTCCTCAGTTTCTCAGTCATTTTTATCTATTTACATTTCGTAATGTCAAAATGACACAAGTCCTTGCTTTTTTTTTTTTGACTTGAGCTGTACTAGGATGCTAATCATATTGCAAATGCCTACACTCTTCATTGTGTGTTCACCCCAACAGATATTTGAATTACGGGTCAAGCAGAATATTTGCTACTTTACGACATTGGTTCTCAAGATCGTGGGGAAAATCGGCCTCTTCTTTGTACTCTTTTTTTTAGGCTTTGTTGCATTTGCACTCGCAATTTTGCACTTGCTCCGTGGATGCCCAGTCACCCCAGTTAATAGATGTGCTGAAGTTGATAGCAAGTTCTCAAAAGCGCCTTTTCGTGCTATTTCTACCATTTTTTTCTTCATGGTACGTGTATACTCTTAATGCTTGCTTGTATTTTGATTGCACTAATGCCTGCTGGCGTTTTCTAACAGGGTTTCCATTCTTTTTTAGATTGGCCTCTGGGGTTCAACTGGTGAAGCGCTCGATTTTGCAGATCGTCCATCGGATTACGATGGGCTGATGATACTATTTGTCATCTTCACCGTTATTATTTCATTTAATATACTTATAGGTAATGTTGCCACAATCGCATCAATTGATTTAATTCTTCTCGAGCTGAAACTAACAATTTCTCTACTCTTGTCTATTTAGCACTGATGAATGATGCATTCCAGACTGCTAAAAATACATCGACATTGACATGGATGGGGATCAGGCTACGATATGTCGAAGAAGCAGAGGCCCTGTCGTACAATGGCCCAGGTATGTTCACTCAACGCTTTCAAAAGATAATGAAGTAGATCCTTTTTTACTTACATACTTTTTTTTTTTTTTTTTTTTTTTTTCTTAAAAAAAAAAAAAAAAAAAAAAAAAGCAGGCAGCTCGAAGTCTGATCAGTGGTCCCATGATATGATCTACTATACTGCAACGCTTCAGCAGCAGGAAGAGTACCTCAATAAGCACTCCGAAAGTGGCAGCATAAAGGTAGATAGGCAGCTCAAGGAACAAGCACGGATCATTGAAGAGCAAAGTCAATTAATTCAGCAAATTATTGAGCAAGGTCGGCCCATAGGGCACTGATCATTTAGTTGATGGGATATCGCGTATATGGATGGATGGATTATTGTCAAAGTCCACCCATCCTATTTACCCAAAAGTCTTTTTTTAACTCATGACTCCACCTAATAAGGTCCATGTTTTCTTGGCCTAAGAGAGTTTCAATAAAAATAAAGTGATTCGCTAATGCTCTCCATGTTAAAAGCGGCACTGTGGGACGTAGATCGGCGGCAAATGTTCACTCTTATTTGCTAATCATATCGTAGCCAAAGTCTTCACCACTCAGATATAGACTGAGCAAGAAGCGATGATTGAACTATGCGAAAAGAAGCTTTTATTGATTGCCGCCGCTAACTAAATGGACATTGCGTCATACCTCCATTACTATTGTTGGAAATTTTAGGGGTGTATGAAAGGAAATTTGTTGGTGGGTTGTGAAGCCGGTCACTTCCAGGTAAAGATAGATGCAATAACTCTCTAACACAATAAAAGAACAACACACTACTCAAAGACTGAACGAGAACAGTCAGTACTCAAATGGAGCCAGATTTTCCTGGGCTGTTGCTCCTTAAATAGTTGGCGGCGAACCCTCTCCACATGACTAAAAATAAAACCACCACTATCAGTCCTAAGTCCTATGCGGCCCCACCTACAGCTTTAGAGGCCTCCATACCCCTTCAGTCAACTCTGGTAATCTAGCAATATTAGCATTGAGGTAGAGATATCTTCACTATTCGGCACAACCAACAAGTTGTTGAGCTATGGTGACTCAGAATGATGTGCCGCCCTCGACAGTCTGGAGCCCTTTCGCCTGTTAGTAAGTTGCCATATACTGAGTTGTTCTGCATTTAACAAACCATGTATATACTCTGTGCACGCTTAACCTTTTCCTGGCATGTTTATACCCAAATACTTGGTATTCAAATGGTACCCAAACAATGATTGGCTTACGATTTTAGGTGTAGCCCAGAAGTGACTGGTGTTGTTTTAATCGCATTGCCACATGGAATTTTTGTGGGCTGAGTGTTGTCTATCTTTGTGTGCATATTTGTTGTGTTTGTCAGTCTACTCTCTACTCTCATCGCCTCTTTTTCTTCTATTTTTGATCATCCTCCTTCCTCTTCATCCTTCCATTACCTCTATTACCGCCATCACTTCTTTATTTGCCCATTTATTATTGTTGCTATCGCTCATCATTATTATATGTCTGTTTGTCTGTCCTTAGATTGTATTCTCTTTCCTCTTTCTTTTTCATCTCTTTCAACAAACAAGAACAGCCCCGACGAAAGCTTCTTGGCTACTGTATCCATATCCTTCGTCAATATACCAAACTAATAGCTTAGAATCATGACACTACCACTACGGCAGCACTTACAACTACGGCCACAGGCACAATCACAACCACAACCACCATTATTATCATTACTGGCGGTTATTCAAATATCTTTATGTTTCGTCTTTGTGGTAAATGCTGTCCCTGCACCACCCCCAATATCGCCTGGACCTGTTCAGCAACCTCTTTTATTCAGTTCTGCCACAGTATGCTCAGGCTCTAATGATGAAGCCTGGATTGTAGGAGCCGACAAAGGCAAATTGACATTTGTTAAAATAGTTGGATCAGAACCTCAGCTGCCTGCGTTCAAACCAGCCGAAGCATTTGATATCAACGAACATTTTAATGGTGGAAAATGCATCGTCATCAACCCTACGACCATCTATTATGTCGCTGACAGTCATATGGGATATCTCTCTATTAATACTAATGGCTCTAGTACATGGCATGATTGGGCAGGAGGGAAGATATCGCAGCTCGATGTCGCCGAGTTTCGATACCCCATTTTAGCCCTTGGCTACGATGCAACTTCCTCTATGATACTCGCTACTGTCAATGGAGACAACAACGTACGAAAGTGGGACGTTAGATCAACGAATACGATCGGCCTTGCTTCGTTGTCAGAGTATGTCGAAATGATAAAATGCTATTTATTTCGGGACTAATTAAAAAAAATATCCTTAATACACTGTATGTCTCAACTGTTACTGAGAAGTTTTTTTTTTTTTTTTTTTTTCATATATTTATTGCCTTCAGGCTGGGTATTCCAGATTCAAAAAGGATTATCAGCATGACTATCTCTTCAGGATCTGGAGCATCCTTTGTTTGGTTTTACTACTCTGACAGCAAGGCACAGTCGCAGCTTCTCAAAGTAAATCTTAACAGCAAAATGGACCAATCTCACTTCACTGTATCATCTGGGCAGGTCCTTGTGCCCCTGGCTGGCTCCAATGGCGTGGCTCTGCTTGGACCTATGGTAATTCTTGGATAAAACATCTGTTCTCATCCTATCCCCTTTGTACTGCTCATTTCCCTATTCATCCTCTGTTATCCTTACGCCTATTAATTTGCAATCACAACTTTTATTGTAGGTTGGATCTGGAAGCACAGACAACACGCTTGTATCATACTATATGTCTGACAGCAAGATATTCAACAAATCTATTCCAATTGACTCCAATACGTTACAGAACAACATGTTTATTGTTAAGGAATCAGAAATATCGCAGCTCAGCCCATCAGGTCCAACCATTTCTATCATTGGACGACCGGCATTACCGCCTGTTTCGGGAGCGCCTATTCCCCCTTCACCATCTGTAACAATACCATCGCAGGGATTGGATCCCAATGCAGATGAACATAACAGCACCAAGCTACCTATCATTCTTGGATCCGTTTTGGGGTTTTTAGCGCTCGTAGCTATCATCATAGGCTTTCTTGTGTACCGTAACAAAAAGACTAAGTACAAGCAAAAGAACCTTTTTCCTATCAAGACTGATGAGACCATGGTGCCCTTGGGATTGTATCACAATGACCGTAGTCTACCGGAGGTGCCACATCTATTGGAGAATGATCTACAGCGCTTGGGGTACGGAATACGGCCAGGCAATCGAGAGACCCAGTCAAAAAATACGAATAGTATCATTAACGCCAATCAACACAGTTCCATGGCCAGCTCGCAGTCGCATCTAGATGAAACTATCCCTGTTGAGGCTGCTCTTAAGCACCATCGCTATGATATGCATACGCCTCAAGGCTTGGCCCATTCTGTCTCTGTTAGCTCCACAACGTCCAATTTCGCCAGAAGAAATGGAAAAAGCGGCAAGCGTTTCGAGGAAAAGATTCAACTACAGGTTATTCGTTATGAAATCCAGGATGCGCATCTGATTAGTCCACACGGGCCGACAGGGCGCTTAGTTCTTGGAACATATCATGTTGTATCACTCCCCAGAAGCGCACGGTCGATCAAAGCCCAGGGCGGCGACTCTCAAGCACTGGCACGCTCAGGAACAGTGGTGGTACGTAGAAGCCGACTGGAATTTGAACGCGAACGTGGACGATCACCCTCTCCATCCCCTTCTACGCGACCATTAACCCCACTACGAGAGTTAGCAGAAGGTAGCTCAATGCTCTTGACAGATGCAGAGAATCAACACACTTTCGAAGCCGCAACATTAAAGTGGTACATGACTGAGATTCATTGGAAGCGCGAGGCAGCTTTGTTGAAGCATTTAAAGAGCCCGATATTTGTCATGGAACTTTTGGAGTCCTATTGTATCCCTGCACTTCAGAACCGAGCTAATACTTATCCGTTTATCAACGCAATGGGCGGATGCAGTAGTCTGCTCTCTGATCTGGGCCCTGTGAAGACAGCACAGCACGCTCGTGCAATTCTGCGATCCATTTCTGCTGCAGTGGATTGGTGCCACCGCCATGGAGTCGTACACCTAAATATTCAACCTGGAAGCTTCTTTATAGAGGATGGCATCGATCCAAAGGCGGAGGATGCACCCTGGAAACTCTGGGACTTTACATGTGCTCGTTTCATTGGAGAGCCTATTGGAGCGGTAGGAGGAGGAGGCAATGATCCTGAGTTATTACCGATGCCTGTCCAACCACCACCTAATCATCTCAAGTCTGAAGCATACCCATATTTGGAACAGCAGCAGCTAGAGCAGCGCATGGACCGTATCGGCGGAAACCCACTTCCGGCAGCTTACACCGCGCCTGAATTGTTGGAAGCATGGCGTGCAGGCGATACAACATTTCCTGCGGAGGCAGTCATGGATACCTGGTCGCTAGGATGCGTGTATTATGAGATCCTCACAGGTGGCCGGCCCCTTTTCCAGACAGAATCGGATGCCTGGGCCTTGATCGGTGGATGGAATAATCAAAGTCCATGGACAGCTCGCAATTTTAGGGTACCATATCCTCCTGCGTCATCAGCATTTGTATCGCAAGAAACTATCAATGTTCAGGCAGGACTATCATTGGATAGTGTATTGGATACCAATACACCTTATGAGAAGAGTCAGATATTAGATCCCTCTGGATCGATCACACGACTTTTGCACGACATGATGAATGTCAATGCAGATGAACGCATTTCACTCGAATCCATCATGGAGCGGATATATTAACAAAACTTATTTTACTTTAAATAAAATTTTTTTTATTTATATTTTTTATTTTTTTTTTTTAAAGATTTACTAACACAAATAACAGTATAAGACTAATGGATCGATCACTCTGTATTCAGCTCGTCAATGACCTCTTTCCAAATATTACCCAGACGAACAAAATCATCGAGTTCTAGGTAAATCTGAGCGGAGACACGGGTCCACCATTGACCACCATGTTTGAAAGTAGGAGTGTAGATGTTATAACGGTCCATGAGAGTGTCCATAAAATACTGGACCGTGGCCTTGGGATGATCGACATTATTAAGTGGCAAACGGATGTTAACCATATTGGCGACCTGATGGTCATCAGGAGTGAGACTATTGGAGCCGAGGATATCAGCAACGATCTTGCCTCCCTGGATGGCCAATGCATGCGTGTATCCAATGATGGCATCTTCGCCAAATTGCTTACGAAAGGCAATGGCGGAGCTAATTGACATGAGTGATGAGTAATCCTGAGTACCTGCCCAAGAGAATTCGGCCTCGAAACCAGTCTTGTAATCAGCTGTGATAGATGTTGGGTGGATCAAATGTTGATGGCGCCTGGGGACATATAAGACAGCAGACCCTCTGACACTGAAGAGCCACTATTATGGCAAATTGATTTTCAGACAATATGAAGAAAAGAGAGATATGAAAAGAGCGGTGCAAACATGGAATGAGACATCATTTAAATCTTGACAGAACAAACTTTGGAATAAGTACAATTTTTTTCTTTACCTTGTGACAGTTGGTAATATAGAAATCTGGGTGAAGATCATTCAGATCGACATGAACCTGCCCAATCGAGTGAGCGCCGTCGACAAAGACCAAAATACCATGACTCTGCAACAATTCGACTAAAGGTTTAACAGGATGCAAAATAGAGGGTACGCTCGAGATCCAATCCACCATAGCTAAACGGATCCTTGATCCATCGTTTAACTGTTTATGAGCCAGGATGGCCTGCTCAACTTTATGAAGAATTTCCTGACCAGTGAGTGGGAAGGTGATAGGCACATCAATGACCTTGACATCATCATGAGAATCTGAAATATAACGAACAGTCTTCTCAACTGAGATATATCCAGTCGAGAGTTGTAGGATCCTATCACCGGGTTGAAATTGAAGCGAGCGCAAGATGGTGTTAACGCCAGCAGTAGTGTTCGTCACCAAGGCCAAGTCATCTTTGTCACAGTGAATCAACTCTGCAAGCTCTTCACGGATCTTTGTCAACGCAGGTTTCAGCTCTCGACGCATCCAACGATCTATAGTTTTTTTATGATGTTTGTTTTTACTATGGGAAAATGCAGTATCGTGGGAAAAATAATAATAATAATCAATTGACATATGCTTGCTATGCTTGTCGTACCTGGATCCTTCTCTGCATGTTGATGATAAGCAATCATTGCATCCTGAACAACCTTTGGGAATGTTCCTAAAATAAAAATAACATGTGACATTTTTATCGATCAATAAGGCATTTCTTATGTTCAATTGCAACGTATGCTAATACACATACCAAAGGAACCATGATTGAATTGAGTAAAGTTCTCAGGAAAGAGAAAGCTCTTGCGTAGCTTATGGCCAAAAGGGCCAGGGGCGCCAGGTGTAGGCAATTCAGGTGAAGATTGAGTCATGATTGATTGGCAACGCAATGTAATGTCAAAAGGAATGAGGAGCAAGAGTAAAAGCAATTGAGAAAGGGGCGTTAAATTTATAAATTTATAGATCCAGGACAGATTTCAATCCCTCCGCTAAACACTAAAGGCAATCATTCAGTTGAATAATAAGACCAAGATCGTGAACAACCATGACCTTCTCTGCATTATCTGTCATTTGTTTTGTCACCAAAAACCGCTTTTTCTTGTCGACTTTAAACCATTTAAACAAATTGCTGCGCTGTCCTCATGAAAACATGCCATACAAATCAAGCCAGACGGCGTCTCTATTTTTTAATCCAGTAACAAAAGAGTCACCACGAAAAAACTTCCCACGCTCTGATCGATCAACCACATTATCTCAACATCGCCTATTAGCCATTAGCCTTCTGCATCGTTTATAATTGCTTGTCTATGCCCAGCAACACCTTGGATCTCTTCTTGAAAGTTGCACTTGTAGTGTTGACACAGTTGATCGTACTGATAGATAGATGAATGAGCTATTTGAACGGATATCGAGTGCATCAGAAGGATAGATGGCGCAAGCATATTATGAATTGATTGGGTTGTAACAGAACGTTTCTCACACCTCTTACCACAGCACATAGAGATACAACAGCTTCCACAAGATCTCTGTCCCCCTTTTTCTTTTATCCTTTTTTTTTGGCATCCTATACAGCACTTGTAACAATCTGAGATGGATTAGCTGCTCCTGAAGTAGCAGGTTTTGGAAAGGATTTGAATCATTCATTGGTCCTTCTACCATAACCATAGCAGGATCACTTCTCGTTAAATCCTCCTCACTTTCCCTTAATGATGGTCGTCTGCCATATCCAAACTACGATTTGCTGACAGGCTTCTCATGATACATGAGCTTCGCTATAACATCAGCCAATTCAATCAGCCAGACGAAAATAAATAAATAAAGTAAACATGGAGCAGGCTCATTGGTGCAGTGACCCATAAATGTCTATCTGACTATCTGACTATCTGACTATCTGACATCTGGTAAAAAATGAAGGAAAAGTATGCCTGTAAAATAAATAAACAATTTAATGAATCTAGGCTTGCGTCCAAACATTTGGATATCAGCTCTAAATATGCATGGCTGCGCTGCTGTATCTGTCATGTTGTTACGCGTTTTTTAAGTTTTTTAAGTTTTTTTTTTTTTTTTTGACAGACTTGACTCATGTGTTCCAAGTGGTTGCCTCAGAAGATATAAAAAGGAGAGGAAGCTTACACACAGATCACATCCACATTTTTCACGACGCACTACAATCCACAGACACAAACACAAAAGAAACAACAATCTATATCATGACTAACGATATTTCTCCCATATCTAGCCCTACTATCGACAACAAGGAGCAAGACGACACATGGTCTTCTCAAAAGTATGTCAAGAATGCATCATTTGTGCCCGTGCTCGGTGCTCCTGTCGTCAAACTCTTGGATCCTCAGGCTCACGAACGAATCCTTGACTTGGGTGCCGGAGATGGTGTCTTGACTATCGAGCTTGAGAAGAAATGTAAATCGGTCGTAGCAATCGATTCAAGCTCTGACATGATCAGAGCCGCTGCCATTATTGGATGCCAGGACGCGCGAGTGGTAGATGGACACGACCTTGTTGATAATGCGCTGGCAAACGGAGACTTTGATGCTGTCTTTTCCAATGCAGGTACAGTATATATAATATATACACTTATAAAATAAAAAAAAGACGCTATAGTAACACATTTTTGTTCGGGGATCTATGACTTTTTAGCTTTACATTGGATGAAGAAAGATCCAGTACGAGTTATCCAAGGCGTTAACAAGTCTCTCAAAACTGGGGGCCGCTTTGTAGCCGAGATGGGTGGCCACATGAACGTAGCGGAAGTCCGTGGAGGCCTCCATGCTGCATTGAAGAAGCGTGGGATTAATAATCCAGAACAGTATGATCCATGGTTCTTCCCTGGTGTCAACACATACAAACGCATGTTGGAAGAAAGTGGGTTCCGTGTTGACTATATCGAGTTGATCCCTCGCTTGACCCCTTTGTCGACCGATGTGGCGGGTTGGATTGATACTTTTGGATTTATGTTCATGAAACCATTTGAGAACAATGAGGAAGAGAAGAAGGCCATTGCTCAGGAGGTACAAAATAACCTAACTTTTTCGCAGGATGAAGGCGTATGGCATATCATGTATGTCCGCCTTCGCTTCAAGGCTACCAAGATCAACTAGCTCAACAAACAACGGGCCCACTAGTAGAGGAAGGGAGTATAAAGAAACATCACACCAAAACTCTATAACATAAAGATCACAAAATAATGCAACAAATTCATGTCTTTCTTTCCGTATTGCTTATGGTAATATTAATAATAAATATAAACACATCTACATGAGTATGAAAGGGACAAGAAGGGAGAGAAGGGAGGGGATGAGGAAATAAAGTATTCATAATGTCCATCAAATCTTTCATGCTTTGCCCAGACAAAGACGCTGTCGTTTCCGCCTTTCCATCGACTTGATCGCTCTCTTGATCTCGAACTCATGGTCAAGGATGCACTTGAACTGATCAATGGTCAATGAAATACCCTTTCTGCCGGGCTTGGCTATCCCCTCCTTACTGTAAAAGTGCTCACGAATGTCTACCAGGGTCTGATTCTGCCATTTGTGGACCGTGAGCCTTCTCTTTGGACCGAGCTATTTACACAAGGTGAGTCGGTAAAGAATTCGATTAGGATTATTTTACCTACCCAAGGCATAAAGAAAACTGATTTGATCATGGGTATAGATATATTCGATTAATATTATGGTCCCCAGTAGCTATCCTTGCCTCAAAGAACCTTTCACCTCGTTCATTCTGCATAGTGGGCGATACCTACAAACAGTGTTTCCGAAAGAGCCGCCATAATGTGGTTAAATTACGAATTTTGAAAGCGCTTTTTCTTTCCTTTTATTAGCACACACCTTCTTGGTCCTGCCTTTAATAGTGGAAATGGATCTTGAGCATGAAGGCGGCCTCGGGCCCAAGGAAAGAGCGACTTGCTCAAGATTTATGTAAAAGTCATCAAAACTCTCGGTTTTAATAAACTGCCCATCAACCTGTAAATCAGTTGAAATAAAACAACCGTTAATTCCTGTATGCGATCATGACATTGATGTTTTCATATTAAACTAGAAAGAAAAAAAAAAAAAAGAATTGCTTGACCTCAAAGCTACAAGTGCCCTGCTTAAATTCCTCACTATTCGGACCTCGTAAGGTAAAGTCGCGTCTTCGCTTCTCGTCGGACATTTGGTACAAATATTTGTATTTCGATTGGTGTCAAGTGCTATTGAATAATAGAAGGATAAAAAATAAAGAGAAAAGTAGAATGTTTGTGGATCTTTTTATACACGATCTATTTGTCACTGATAACCTTTTTTGATTGCTGTGGATCCAAAAGGAAGTAAAAAGGATAAAATTAAAAATTAAAAATAAACAGTAAAAATAAAAATGCGTAGTTATGAGAAATGGAAATTTGGTTAATTGGAGGTAAGCAAATGTGGCCTTGTTTGTGTTGTTGCAAACATTCTTGAGCGCGAAACAAAAGGAGTTGTTGCGTATCATCTCGCTTGCATTTGTTGGTTATCCACACTTACAATGCCTCTCGTCCAGAAAAAAATATCACCACAGTTCATGCCGTTGAAATAGCCTTGAATTGTCGACAAGTGTTGTGGTTATTCTGCATGAAGTAACGCCCAACGTTTCAAGGAGAGGCAAGTTTTTTCTGCAAATTGCTCTTTTTCATTTTTTTTTTTAATTTATTAATTTATTATTCTTCTTCGTTTGTCTTTATTTTTTTATTTTATTTTATTTTTATTACATAGCACGGCCAGACTCGCGGCGTTCCTGCTGTTCACGTCTGCGCCAGAATTCCGCTTCAGAGTCGACTGCTTCACGATCCATCTCGCGCAGCTTCTCTCCCGCTTTGTTCAGGCCCTGGTGGACCTCGCTCTCTATATGGTCCAACTTCTTCTCTGCGCCTTTGGCCCGTGCATTCCACCAGCCCTTGCTCTCTGACACTGCTTCGTTCACTTGAGCCTTTGTATCCTTGGCCTTGGCATCCATTTGTTCGGACTTTGTGTTCCACCACTTCTTGCCTTCTTCAGCCGCCTTTTGGCCCGTACGTTCTGTACTGCCACCAAAGACAGCCTCCTTCAGGTGTTCAACGCCGTATTGGATGTCTTCTTTGGTCTGACGCAGGTCTTCACGGATATGATCCACAAGACCATGCTCATTGGCATTCGTGCGTACGTTCTCGCTGTAGCCACCATGTTCATGACCATGTGCTGCGGTGTGAGTAGAAGACATTTGCTCGCGGCCAGGCGTGGCAGCATCGATGACATTGTCATACGCCTTTTTAGCAGTCTCATTCATTTTTTTGCCTGTCTCTGAGGCGCGGACTTTGACATCTCTTTCAGCCTTCTTAGCGGCAGCCTCAACGTTGATTCCAACTTCGCTAGCTCTGTCCGCGGCACTGGAGGATGATGACGAACCAGGGGACCACCACGAGCGACGTTCGGCATTGGCCTCACTCGAGGCTGCTTTAGTAGTCTGGCTAGTTTCCGGTACATGCTCATCGTTGTGGTGCTTAGAGGAACTTGAGGTGGATGACTTGGATGACGACCATGGCCAACTCCAACCGGACGAAGTAGAGGCCTTGGAATCGTGCTCGGCCACACGCTTGTTTTCTGCCAACAGAGTTTCTGCACGCTTCTTTGTTTCCGCTGCAGTGGTCTTTTCATCCTTGAGTCTCTGCTCCTTTGCCTGTTGTTCCTCACGTGCCCGGATTTCTACTTGTGCCTTTTCTTTATTCATTCCCAGGCGAATCCTTTCCTCGAGTTCGCGTGTATTGCGCTCAACCTCGAGCTTCTCGGCCCTGACTTTGGCCTCGAGGGCGGCTTTGGCTTCACGAGCATTCTTCTCTGCCAGGGTGGTCTCATGGATGACGCGGTTGTGAACTTCCTTGGCTGTTAACTCTGCCCTTTCCTTCTGCTCACGTGCCCAAGCCTCCGCACGAGCCTTGAGTGAGCCTGCAGCCTTCTCCGCAGCCATCTTTTCCTGCGCAACGCGGTCCTCTACTGCCTTGGCTGCCTTCTCAGCCAGCATTCGTTGCTCATTCTCCCATGCCTCGGCTTTAGCCTTAACATCTGCAGCTGCACGTTCAGCAGCAGCCTTTTCAGCCGCAAAACGGGCCTCCATATCTTTGGCAGCTCGCTCGAGCGTTGCCTGGCGCTCACGTAGGAGGATATCACTCTGTGCCTTGGCTCGGAGAGCTGCTTCCTCTGCACGACGTCTAGCGTCTGCAGCAGCCCTTTCGAGAGCAGCCTGTTCACGGGCTAGGTTATCAGCAAGATCAATGGCGGCCCTTTCGGCAGCCTGCTTAGTTTCCCAGACCAAAGACTCGGCCTTGTCCTTGAGAGAAGATAGCTCATTAGCAGATGCTCCTTGGCGGCTCCACCATGAGGTACGGCCTAGAGAACTGCCATTAAAGCTGCCAGGGTAGTTGTAATAATTGGCATCGCGAACATTGGCAGTACCGACCTCTTCCCCGTTGGTCCAGTACTCTGGCTCTCGTGGATGGACCAGCATGTATGCGTCGCGCTCGATTCTGGACTCCAAGTCAGCTTCATCGGCTTTTGGGCTAGTAGCGGTGGAGGCATGGCTATTAATGTCCCTGTTATCTAAGAGGCCATCCATATAGCTATCGCTAGAAATGTAGGTCGAAGCGTTCTTGTGGGCATGCACTGCGACGTTGTCCTTATCAGACTTGGAGCGGCTTGACCAAAACGGCTTATGCTTGTCAGAAATATGAGAAGCCTTTTCAGCAACTATTTCTGCCTCCTTGTAGAGACGTTCCTTTTCAGCAGCAGCTTCTTTGGCGGCCTGTTTCTCCCACCACTGGTCTGCATCCTTGACTGAGGCCTCCAACTTCTTATCCACAATCTCTTTCTCTTCTGAAACCCAGTCCTTCGTCTTCTTGGCTACATCTGCAGCTTTGTTGGAAACGTCTTCAGCTGCCTTTCCAGCATCATGAGCCTTGTCCTCTACCCAAGCTTTAACATCTTTGGACTTCTCCTTGATATCTTCAAACTTCTCGCCAGCTTGCTTGGAGACATCTATGGTCTTTTCTCTGACCTCTTCGTACTTTTCACCTGCTTGCTTGGATATCTCCTTGGTCTTGTCCTTGAGCTCATGGGCCTTTTGTCCTGCTTCGGTCGAGGTCTTGTTCCACCAGTGTTTAACTTCCTTTGTTGTCTCTTTGGCTTTTTCTCCAAGCTCTTTGGCCTTCTCGTCGACTTCAGTCGAGGTTCTATCCCACCAATGCTTGGCCTCTTTCGCAGCCTCTTTGGCTTCTTGAGTAACTCCTTTGGCTGTACCCTCGAGCTCTTTGGCCTTCACTTTGGCCTCGGAGGACTTTTCGGTCCACCATTGTTTAGCCTCTTTGGAGGCCTCCTTGGTCTTTGCCTCCAACTCATGGGCTTTCTCACCAGCCTCCGAGCTCTTATCGTTCCACCAGCCCTTGACCTCCTTCTGGGTCTCTCTGGCTTGACTCTTCATATCTTGCAGCTTGTCCTCTGCACCATGCAACTTTTGATCCCCCCAGTGCTGGACTTTTCTGGCTTTATTCTTGACTGTCTCAGAAGTGTCCTCGACCGCACTACTTCCTCTGTGCTTGGTAGTGTAGAACCAAAACGGAGCGTTGCTTTGGACCTTTTGAGCTTCATTCTGTACATCATCGATGGTATCTTCAGTATCGTATGTATAACCACTCCGATGCTGTTGAACCTTACTGGCGGCATCATGGGCTTTCTGTTGGACCTTATCGGCAGCGTGCTCGACACGAGACTCCGTCAAAGGCCAAGCATCGCGCGCACGCGAGGCTAGCTCACCTTTGCGGGGATGGACGTTGGAGGATATGGGAGTAGCAAACGTCTCCGAGGAAGGATAGGAGGCCGATGTAGACCTTTGGCTTGTAAGATCAGGGTGTTGAGCGCAGGTCGACGTCATAGGTCCTCCACCAATTGAGTCGATGATGGAATGAGTGGTACTGGGCAAAAAGTATGCACCCGCAGCAGTGGCAAATGCTAATGGCGAGAACATGCGAATCAAAATGTTTCCTGAAATAAAATTTAAAATAAAAATTGTTTCGCATAAGTTTTCTTTTAGTTTATGTTTGACAAAAGACGTGTTCACATCATATACATCATTGAAAATAAACTTACTTTGACGGGCAACAAGAGATCCGGTGAGGCCAGCAAGGGCTACGTAGAGCAGGCCAGGCAAGAGCTCCTCTTCGTGTGAGATCAAGGATTGTTGCTGATGCATGAAGCGCTGCTCTTGAGGGGCGAATCTCTGCCGTTGCTGCTGCTGTCGTTGCTGCTGATAATGATAATGATGAGGATGAAGGCGTTCAGAGTCATACGACCGCACGTTTTCATTATCATCCTCGTTATAATTGCGATGGTAGTGATGACGAGGTCCATACTCGCGATCATCATACTGCTAACGCAAAAGAATCCATATTGAAAGAAAAAAAAAATCAATAAAACTGGCGAGTAACGAGAGTTTTTTTTTAACAATTTTTGGACATTGTCCCAATTGAATTTCGTTACATTGTATTCATCAGCATATACGGTCGTGTAAGAGGCAAAAGCGCCACCAGCAACTAGTCCTGCTGCTGTTGCGATTGTCATGGGCTAATTTTTTTTTTTTTTTTTTTTTTTTTGAAATAAAAGTTTTTTTTTACCATTAGCTTTGACAAAAATAGTGATATAAAACAGTTGCTTTGTTGCTTTGAGATATATTACGAATGAAGCAGCTATAAAATAAACATACACGCAATACTGGAGGAACCATGGTGATCGTCTTCTTTTTATGTAGACTTGAGACAATAATTCAGATTCAAATAACAAGGGTGTGGATCGGGAAAGAGGATGCCAAAAATGAAAGCACGCTTCAATGGCTGCTTTCTTTGATTATTAGACTGATCAATAGTTAATAGCAGTTATTGGTACGAAAGTATGCACAAGACAATGGAGTTTAGTATATACAGGCGTTGTATCTAGGGTGAGTGATTGAAGCAAGGAAGAACAAAAAGAGAGAGAGAGAAAGAGAGATAAAGGAAGAGAGAGATAAGGAAACAGATTGAATAGACATGTCGTTGGATATCATCATATCATCGCATTCATTGCGTGTCTTCTTTGACCAAGAGAAACTTGAGACCTATGATGCAACAATTAAATGCTTTTTTTTTCTCTGGAATGGCACGTGCCATACCTATCAAATTTGTAAATGCAAATGTGCTGTGCCCAGAGGATTAGGCTTGTCGCTCTTTTTGGTTAGTCCTTTTCAATTATAAATATTTTGTTAAGACCATTTATATTTGAAAAGGTCTAGCCAAAAGAGCGACAAGCTTGACCCTCTGGCTGTGCCCACATGTTGCTGGAAAATTTAGGAGCTGATTAAATATGTAAGAGGTTTGGTCTGTTTGAAGCCTGTCACTTCCGGCTTCAGATAGATAAAATAGTTCTTGAAGACAAATAAAGAACACAATACAAAAGACAGAACGAGAACAGTCAGTACTCCAATGGTTCTTGTGCAAAAGAAGGAACCAGTTTCCTGAACTGTTGCTCGTCAAATAGTTGGTGGTGAGCCCTCTCCACGTGACTAAAATAATCCAACATCAAGGAGCACTGCCACACTGGGGTAACGGGATAAAAAAAAGCAACAAAAATAATTCTTTGTTCCTTTTTCATCATGTCCAAGACAACCTCGTCTGATTATTTGAACAATCGTGCTCTTGAAGAGCTCTCGGAGCAGATCAAGGCAGTGGTTGCTGCTTTGGATATAGTACGTAGGCACTACAACCAACAGCAGAATCAAACCCAACTTTCTCCATCTCAACCCAGATTACTCAGCGACTCGACCAAGAAAGTAGCCGCTACCGCTAATAATTCATTCATTCAGCTTACTGGAAAGCAACATCCTCTCGTCCTGGGTATCTGGGCTACTTGTCCCTCCGAGTCAGACTTTCGCTCTACCCTTGGTCGCACCCTCATTGAACTCATCCAAGAGAAGCGCAAGCACGCTCGGGAACTCGAAATTGCGAGAGAGACAAGGAGGTATTTGGATGCAATAGCTAGACTATGAAAATAAAATTTAAGCACAAACCAACTTTTTTTTTTAAACACATTTCTCTTCCTTACACATCTCTCTTACACATGTCTTCTTCACTCATGTGACAACAATAAACAGCAGGAAACACAAAACATCCCATCACGATCTAGAATCAAGGCCATACAGGAAAAAGGAAAGAACGAAAGAAAAAAAAAAAAAAAAAAAAAAAAAAAAGATGCATCCATCATCCACTACGGTTGTAGTAATGGCCCTAGTGGCATTGAGTTGCAACATTTTCAAAGTTGAAGCACAGGACTCATCCTTAGCAGATCGCTCTCCTCCTGCCATGGGGCAACTAGTCAACATCATGTACTCGAGATCCGAAACTGAAGAACTCGGAACAGTCGATGCGCAGTTCAATACCTGTTTCAGACTTGAGGGTGCCAATAGAGCCCCAGCGGATTATGCCTATCTGACATTTGCACCCAAGAATGCCACGATCAATTTTTATACGGATGGAAACTGTCAGGATTTTACATATGGATTGTATGGATACTATATTGGGAACCCAGGTCCGGCCATGTCTTTCCGGTGGGTAGGATGGACTGAAGATGCTGTTGGCGTCTTGGTGGAGAAGGAACCCATCCATGGACAAGGAGATGCAGCACACGGTGGGGGAGTACCATCAACAGGAAATACGCCCCACCCAGATGGAAATGACAACAATAATCACAGTAACAATGGTGGAGGAGAGAAATCATATCTTTCAACATTCTTTGGAGCAATCGTCGGCAGCTTGATCACGTTGTTGGTAGGAGGAATTATTTTTTGGAGCACAGTACAGAAGGGAGTTGATGATAGCAAATTCAAGAGATTCATACCATCCCCTACTCGATTTAAAAGAGCAAGTCCTGGGGGCAGAGGTGAAGATAATGTCGGTGATCGTGATGATGATATTTTGTTGGCGACAAAGAACAGAGATGAAAATGCGTTTGAGCTCATTGGGGATGACGATGATGAAGATGAAAGTGAGGCGGATCACACGGGTAGTAGTAGTGAAGGAAGCACGTCCAGCCTCAGAAGACAGCAGCGGAAGCACTCGAAAGAGCCGAAAGAACAAAATGGTCGATACCAGAATGATGAACGGGTCTAGTTTTTACTGTAGAACATGCATTCAAAAAAAAAAAAAAAAAAAAAAAAAAAAAAGGGCTCAGAAATAGAAGTAATTCGCTTATCTCTTCGTTACTGTGTTTGTCAATGTTCTTTTTTTTTTTTTTTTTTTTTTTTTTTTCCTTTCCTTTCCTTTCCTTTCCTTTCCTTTCCTTTCCTTTCCTTTCCTTTCCTTTCCTTTCCTTTCCTTTTCTTTCCTTTCCTGACTGCTGTTCTTGTCAAGACAAAATCCAGCTTAGTCCAGAACAGACTCTAGTTTGTATTGTAGTCAAAAAAACATAGTTGAGAATGAGGAGCGTCAAAAGAATGAAAGAGAAGCGTAGATCCACCTTAGCGAAATGGTCTCCTTGGATCAGAATCAAAAGAGAGAAGAACGGGGGGCTCAGTGAGACAGGTTGAAAGAACAAATGGATCAGAGATATGTAAACTAAGAAATCCTTTCCATGCAGGTGATGATCAATCCTCCTCCGATTTTAAAGTGTTCGGAGTGGTTTCCTCGAAAGGGTTTGTTTCCGACTATGGAATCAAGGAACAAGATCTATTACACCTGTGACATGGGGGATAAATACAGTCAGAGTAGACAGAGAATAGTCGAATAGACAAGATATTTTCAATGCAAATAAATACGGACCCTCCAAATATGGGACTTGACACAGGAGCATAGACAATACAGCAAAGCAGAGGAGAGAGAGAGGGAGGCAGTGTTCGACCGTTGATAAAAATATGTTCGTGTGTATCTCTGTTCTGTGTTGCAGACAACCATCCAACTTGTGCTAAAAATATTAATCATCCATCTTCCCACATATCCTTCCTTCTTTCCTTTTATTCTTTTATTCTTTTATTCTTTTATTCATCCTTTTTATCATTCTTCCTTCCTTCCATCCACTCATTCACCCATCCATTTGTTCATCCCCTTGACCTGATCCAACCCTTTTCTCCATCTTTCTTCCTCTCATTCTTCCTCCACCCCTTGTCCTCTCGATCAACAGAAGACAACAACAACAACAACAACACATATTACAGCACTATGACCAATACAAGTTCACAACAACACCAAAGTAGGAAACCATGGACTACAAGGATGGCCCTGTCTACAACAATGGTCCTACTTTTGACTCTTCCAGCACTCCTCTCTGCTGCGCCAATCACACCTTTCACAAAACGTGATGTCAAATATATTGAGGATTCCGATCCAGAAATGGATTTGACCTATGAAGCCAAGGGTAGATATCTTTTAGCAAAACTCAAGTTGGATGAGTGTGCCACCCCTGCTCAATTCCAGCTCCCAAGGGAATACGATGCCATGACCACGGGGGAGCCCGAAATGGCTCTGAATTTCTATCTGGATGATCAATGCCAAGACTATGAATTTTCTCTCCAATCCGAGGTTCATGAGTTTGCAGGTGCTTTTGCAAGTATGAAGTACGTGGGCATGTTCTCGGATGTGAAACCTGGTATTTATGATGAACACGAACTCTCCAAGACTGCCTTGCCTCAAGGCGAACCTCAGACGACCAACATCATCCAGACACCACCCACAAATCAAGATGGAGCCAATGTGCCCAACGGACCCAACAACAGCAAAGACACTACTGACGGAGGCATTTCTTCTCCAGGATTCGCTGTTGGGATGGGCATTGTAGGCTTTTTGAGTATGGCTGGTATTGTCGCCTTGGGTGTGTTTCTCTACCGTAAACACAACTCCTTCGGAGGACAGAAGCGTGGAGGTGACGGTCGTGCATTCATGACCTTGAACGGTCAGGATGAGGACGATGATGAAACAGGCTTAACTGCGGGTGAAAATGGTCCTCACTCCTCTGCATTGATGCAATCTCGTGTCGCCGCCTCTTTTGATGATGAGCGTTTACCTGCTAGTCGATACCGCGACGAGGTATAAGAGAAAAAAAGATATACACTGGATACTATCAGACCCATTGTAACCTTCTATTCCCGCCTCCTAACACTAATATCCTTTTTTTTTTTTTTTTTTTTTTTTTTTCAATGCGTGAAATAGGATCATGCGAGCGACGATGAACAGGTAGAATTGGGTGCGTATGCTCAGAATCCAACTGGGCCAACTCAGTACCGTTCAGAACCAGGAACGCTTCCTCAAAATGCTCGTTCCCATGAGAAATAGTCAAATAAAATAAAGGAATAAAGCAATTTTTTATAGATCTGGCTAAATGTATTTTAATATTTATTTTTTCATATTTACTTTTTTATTTAAAACATTCTAAGAAAACACTTTGGTCCTGCTTATGTTTTCTTTGTTAAACATGAGCACCAGGAACAGTGTTGCGGAGGTTGACAATGTACTCGAGCTCGTGCTTGAGCTCTCTACAAAAGTCGTCCATGTGTAAATCATTAGCATCCTTACCGAAAGGATTCTCAATCTCCGTACCAATACCCTCCATACCGAACAAGGTAAACGAGACAAGAGCCATCAGGGCAACGGTGTGCCAACCCAAGAGTTCGATGAAGGTGAAAGGCAAAGCCAAGCAGTAAAGGTACACAACTTGACGCAAGTGAATACTGTAGGCCAAAGGAATAGGCGTAAAGACAATACGCTCCATGTTGGTAAAGATATCCGTCATGCTGTTAATAGATCCCAACAAGTTTCCAATCAATGAGCTCTCAATCCTGCCTGCGCGCGACTCGCTGATGACCCAGAGCGAAAGAGCATAGGCAATCTCGAGGGGGAGCGACATCTGTCCATTGTCATTTCCAGAGTGGATTGTCCAGGGATCTTCGTTGTAGTGGCGGTGACGATCACCCAGAGCCTTGTCGTGAACCACCTTAATTTCCACATGGTCTGTTGCAGCACAGGGAACAAAGCCCTCAGGCAAGAGGTACTCAAGATCGTAGTAACGGACACCGAATTCCTGACGAAGATGATGCTTGACCGCAACAGCATAAGCCAACAACAAACGGATCACCAATACCTTCTCATGATCATCGCCATGGGGATCTGGAACGCCGTTATGAGGGGCCTTGGGATCACGAGGCAAGGGCTTGGGAGAACGACCAAACAGGTGAGCACCAATGGAAGTACTACCATTCGAAGAGGCAGAAGCAGCAGGGGGGGTATTTGAATTTGCAGCGGCCGTGAGAGAAACAGTGCTGGCACCACCAGGGGTGGCGCCAGGAGTGTGGCGGGTCTCCTTCATACCGACCCAGATCATGCGCGAGAAATTACGGATCTGGACATCGAGAGCAGACCAGAGCTTACGACCTTCCCAGAAACGATCATATGCAGTGTTGGTACGGAAGGCCAAAATCAAACCGACGACCACACCCAGAGCAGGGGCTAGATGTCATATAGAATGATCATAAATGTTGTGATAATGATCGATTGATGTTATTGTAGTAGTGATCAGTATTATTATGAGATAAAAAAAAAAAAAAAAAAAAAAAGAGAGAATGAAAGAGCGGTATAACAAGCGATTAGTTAGTTTCTCTTGATAATCTGTTTGTCAATTCTCCTTCCCAAGGCTGTCTTTCTGCCATTGGACGTAAACAAAAGATGGGAGATAATCTTACCAATAACACTAGGGAAGACCAGACGGAAGGGCAGGATACGCAGACTGTCAACGTACTGGATGGTGGCCGTGAACGAAGTGATGATCAGCACGTCTGTCAAGACAGTGGGGATGACCGAACCGCGAACACGGAGAGTATCTAATTGCCATTGACATCAGGAAAAAGAAAAATGAGAATGTCAGTCTTTCAGTATCCTAACGCGGGCACACAAATGTAACAACGAGACCAGTAACCAACAATTGCAGGGAACAAGATCCAGACATCGTTCTATTCCAACCAAGTCTTCTTTCTATTGTGCCTCTCCTTTCAGTTGACTGGATTCCAATCTTTTTTTTTTTTTTTTTTTTTTTTTTCCTCATCCAGAATGGTCCCTGTGAAGTTTTCACACACTAATTTTTTTTTTTCTTCCTCGGAATTTAAAAAATCCCATAAATGCAGTAATCACGGTTCCCCCTCACCCCTTCCATCGCCTCGCCTCTTTTTTTTTTTTTTTTTTTTTTTTTTGCTGATGTTTCCTCCCACGATTGTGGTAATCTCTTGGATTCTGCAACGATGTTGAAAAATAAAATAAAATAAAATAAAATATAGAAAAAACATTTCCTGTTGTCCAATTTTTTTTTTTTCCAGTTGTATCTGTATTAAACAATGTAAGCATTCTTCTTATCCTCCTCAACCACGCGAGGAATATAACGCAAAAATAAAATAAATAAAATAAGATAAAGAATGATCAGACCAATTTGTCCATTTCTCTTTTTTTTCTTTCTTTCTTTTTTTTTTTTTATACCTGGGTAGGACCATCGAGCCCTGCGATAGTATTCTGATGGTCTCCTGAAATAATTATACATGGTGGCTACTGTTGCTTCTCTTGTATCAGTAGTAACTCTTTCTTTAACAATTTCTTGATCGAACGGTCAGTCAATTGGATCGAATCGAGCCGGCAAAGATGTTGTTGAACAAAGAGAGAAGAAAAGAAAATATGGAGGATTAAGAGGGGTTGAGGAGTTGGGAACGGATGACCTGAAGTGAAAAGAAAAAAGAAAAGAAAAGGAAAAGAAAAAAGAAAAAAGAAAAAAAGAGATGAATGGTGATGATTATAAAATATACATGTACCTTGACTGCAAAAAGCAGGAAGGTTGTGAGCCCTTTACTCTTGATAAGAACAAAAGCTGCCAAAACGAGAATGGTCCGGACGGAAACAGACCAAGCAAATAGGAAATCAGCAAAATGAGAGCAATTACCTTCACCATCAATCCATTCAATGAAAGATGGAAAACTGTTCCTGTTTCTATGAACAAGATTTTTTTTTGGTTCCTAAAAAAGGCCCTAAATGTGATTGTAAACATTCAAATTAGCAAACACATGCATTAAACTGAAATCACCGATAGATTCTTTGTTTCTTTCAGCAACCGCAACCGCATGAACATTCTATGAATACTGAACTGAATGAACAAAGAAACAAAGGCAACGAGGATAAAGAAAAAAAAAGAATGCCAAAGACAAAGAAAACCATTGGCTTTGGCTGGGAACAAGTCAGAGGCTCCAGACCAGGCAGATAAAGCAACTTGACAACTTTTGGGATGAACACAGCAGTAAATGCTAGAGACTCTTTACACTCTCTGTGGATTATACATGTTCAGCTCTTCGCTGGTCAATCTTTCTATCAATCTTTCTGTCTTCCCCAAGCTCTGCATTGTTATAGGCCTGGTCAACTTGGCTTAAACGATAAAGTCGGAAACATCTGTTGTGTTCCTTTCAAGCCTGTCTATTTATTCATTATTATTCATGTCGAAGGTGGCCCTCTATTATACATTTTTAGTCTTTGCATCGAAATGAGCATGGGAAAGAACATTAATGATGATTTTTTTTTACTTTTTTATTTTTTAGTTTGCTGATATTGCTTTACCTCACCACTAACACGGGTTTTCATGTACTGTAGATGGACAAGATTCCAGCCCCCAGCCCACCTTATCTCTTCATCTTCAACTCAGCCTTTTTTAGTGTATAGTGAGTGTATAAATGGGATGACAATGACGCTGTTGTTTGAGACGTGTGTGTTTATGATGGTACTAGAAGGATCTATTGCCGAGCCCAAAGGACAAAAAAAAAAAAAAAAGAATCTCTTTGTCACCAAATCCATTGGTTCAAAATGATTTGTGGAAACAGAACAGCGCCTCCTCTTGAGTGTTGCTAAAAAGAGAGAGGAGGCGTAAAATAAAAAGGTCGTGTGCTCGCGTTCAACATGCTCAAGATGGACATGATCTAGTTCAAACCCTTTTTAACGAGAGCAAGACACTTTCCTTACCTAATCGGTCACCATCTTTGTCAACTACTCAAATATATACCAGTAGAGCATCCATAGAAATGTAAAAGTCGAAGAAACGGTTCGTTACCCCCAAGTCTCATTCACGCGCCTTTTTAATACTTCATACATGTATATATATCATTATTTATATATTTATTTATTTATTTATTTACAAATGCCAGACCTACATCACCTTGTGTGTCTTTTTCTTAAGGTATGTCTGCAACAGTAGATCTTTGCATTTTTCTACATGTACATGCACTCATGTACTTCAAACTTCTACAGTCACGGGATTTATGTGATCACAGTGGGCTCCTTGCGACCAGTGAATTCAGTCAACTTGCTAAGCTCCAACGCTACCTGAATCAGTGGTCGCAATGCATCCTGTGTCTTGTCCTGGTACTTGCTCGCGTCGGACTCATACTTCTCCACATACAGACGCACAGTCGCACCATGTGATCCCGTGCCAGACAATCGAATGATCAAACGCGAACCATCCTCAAAGATAATACGAACTCCCTATTGAAAATTAAATACAATGTTAATGCCTTGCCAGAAACATTGATAACGACCATCTTCAACCTATACCGAACTAAATAGCTATCCTGAATCGCTGCTTAGCTGCTTTACCTGTTTCTTAGAGACACTTCTATCAATAGGATCAGTGTACTCAAAGTCATCTCCATCCTTGACAACAAAACCATTACCAAGATCCTTGCCGATCAAATTGGCACGGTCTGTTGACACCAAAGACCGAAGACGCTCAACCATCTTGTTGGCGCCATCAGCATCAACTTCTTCATAGTCATATCTTTTTGTTCAAGCGTAAAAATAAAATAAAAAATAAAAAAAATAAAAGAATAAAAAAAAAAAAAAAAAAAAAAAAAAAAGTTAATCCATTGTATTTACACACACATATATTAAAAGCAAGTCCGCTAGTATGCATTACCTAGAAAAGAAGTTGCGTCCGTATTCCTTGTAATGAGCCAGGAGGATATCGTTGATGCTAGCGCGCTTGGTCTGGTTTGCAGCAGCAATAATGTTAAGCCATGCTGTTTTTTATCACCCAGAAAGTTTTTAAAAAAAAATAAAAAAAAAAAACTTGTTAACGGTTTTGGGAAGGCAACATACAAGACAATCACAACAGTAAGAATTTTGACTCACCAACAACGGCCCAGACACCATCCTTCTCACGGATGTGATCAGATCCGGTTCCAAAGGACTCCTCGCCACAGATGGAAAGACGGCCAGCATCCATAAGGTTACCAAAGAACTTCCATCCTGTGGGGACTTCAAAGTACTCATAGCCCTTCTTTTTGGCAACCAAGTCCAATGCAGTGCTAGTAGGCATGCTCCTAGCCAGACCCTTGATACCAGTGCGTTTAAAGTAAGGGATGGCATCGGCCTGAGCAGCAATGATGGCCACTGAATCTGATGGTGTAACAAAGGCGCCCTTGCCAATAATCATGTTACGATCACCATCACCATCAGAGGCAGCACCAAAGCTAATATTCTCCTTCTCAACGCGGTCCACCAATTCGTGAGCATAGGTCAAATTAGGATCAGGATGTCCACCATTGAAATCAGGTTTGGGGACGCAGTTCATGACCGAAGACTCTGGAAGGCCGAGCTCGTTGATAAAGATCTGTCGACCATAAGGACCTGTAACACCATGCATACCATCGAAGAGGACTGTGAAGTCAGGGTTGCTCTTCAAGAAGCTCTTGATGAGGTCGAAATCAAAGATCTCCTTGAGTAGGGCCAAGTAGTCAGCAACAGAGTCGACAATCTCGACCTCCAGGTTGCCAATGCGTTGAGTACCAACGTTCGACAGGTCCACCTAAAGCATTTTGTTTGAGAAGAGGGAAATTAAAAAAAAAAAAAAAAAAAAAAAAAAAAAACGCGTGAGAAAATACACAAGAATGTGGGACAAAAATGAGGTCAATGCGATTTCAATGAGACCCAATCACTCTAAACACCTGTTGAAGCTGTTGTGCTGAGGGGAGTGAAGTCAAAGAAAAGACGTGTAATGTTTACATACAGGATCAAGAGCGATCTCCTTGTAAGAAGTAATCTTTTGAGTGATTTCATAAATCTTTTCAGTGACGCTCTCGGGAGCAGGTCCACCATTGCTCATGTTGTACTTGATACCAAAGTCATTGTCAGGTCCTAAACACAAATGCAAGACAATAGAAAAAAAATAAAAAAAAGATTAGTGAAGGAAGGACGAACCTTTGGGGAGAAATAAAAACGAAACAAAGTAGAATAATGACAGTCCATGCTACAAAGTTTGAGGCGGGCTTTTTTTTTAGGACTTGTGGAGACAAGACTCGATAAGAAATTATTTTTATCTCGTCATTCAGATCCATTTTAGTCTTTTCTGTGTTTTCCTTGTGTAGCACTGACCATCCCCCAAAAAACTAAGTCGAGATAACGCAAAAATAAAGTAAAAAAAAAAAGGTTGTGGAAACAACCAATGGTGCTTTGCTGATATTCTATTGTTCTTTGCTGGGTCCAAAGAATTCATATCAGGCTGTGAGCGCTGTTTTTTTTTTTTTTTTTTGGGTAATGTGCAATAATAATAGAGCAATGGGTAAGAGCACTTGCCTCCAGGATTGTGGGATGCAGTCAAGAGGATACCACCTATAAAAATACATGTAAAATAAACGTTTGATATCAGTAATTGCATTGTGGAAAAAACAAGGACGTAGTTTTTTTTTTTTTTTTTTTACTCATCCTTGCTCTTCATGATCTCATTGTCGATCCGTTGACCTCTCCCGTTTCTTTTCTCCGTCTTTCTCAGGCTCAATGAAGGTAACGTATTACTATCCCGCCTTTTTTTTTTTTTTTTTTTTTTTAAACTTACCGGTAGCCTTGCGAAGGCGAATGAGATTTGAAGCAGCAGGAGTAGAGAGGATGGTGTTTCGACCGATGATGAGTTTAGAAACCTAATATTTGGAGGGTTGCATAGATCAAACCACCAGCTGGTTATTAGTACTTTGAAAATTTGCGCTTCTGAAGACCAAGACGATCGTGGTCATGTTGCTGGATAAAAGGATCGCGATTGACAAGAAGCAGAGGAATGCGGAGCTGAAGAAATACTCTCCTTTTCCCAGGAAAAAATAAAAAATAAAACATTGACATGGTATTGACATCATTTTGGAGTAACTTGGGGATATACTTGCCTCGTTACCAGCAGCGATACGGATGATCATTTGAACAGCATCTTGGGAGAAATAGCGCCCATCGCCTCCGACGACAAGAGTTGCGCCCTTTGCACCTGTGGGAATGGCTTCGAGAGTAGCCTGAATGAAGTTTTGAGTGTAGTGCTCCTGTTGGAAGACCTTGACACGCTTGCGAAGGCCACTTGTTCCGGGACGTTGTCCTTCAAAGGGTTTTGTTGGAATAGACTGAATGGAGGCCATTTGTGAAAAAAAAGTTGACGAATGTGGAATGAAGAAAAGAAAAAAGAAAGACGCGCGATGGGTCAACGGTGCAATTATATGTAATATGTCCAATGGTGTCGTTATCTAATTGCCCGATCTGCATTAGACTAGTTGCGTATCAGAGACCCTTAAGTATATAACTTCAATGGTCTCATCCATGTCCCATCGTGTCCCATGTCTTTATTTAATGAAGTCATTAAAGCATATAGAAAACTAAAACAATGGCAATGAACAATGATAATAAATATCAATAGCTGATGGCAGTGACTAATGACCAATGATCACTGACAATGACAATGAATGACAATGACAATGACAATGACAGTAATAATGATAATGAGAATAGACTTTATGTCCTTTGACATTACTAAATTGCTGTTGAGTCTAATGATTCGCTCTTCTCTCTTTCTTTTTTTTTTTTTTTTTTTTTTTTTTTTCATTCTTGCATCCTTTATCATCACTTTTATAGCATCCACATCCACTCACTCATTCTCTTCTCCTTCTCTCTCTCCCATACTCTCCTCTTTATCATTCGCTTTGTCATTCATTACCTTGACTTACTCTCAGTTCATTCTTACTGTCCAACGTCTTTTTTTTCCCTTTCCTTTCTTCTCTTCATTTTTTTTTTTTTTTTTTTTTTTGCTTTGTCTTGAGGCGATTAATTGACTACGAAGCAATGCTGACTCGGAATGGTGGCGCAAGTTCGCTACCTTTCTACTCAACCCCTACTTCTTCAACAACAGTATTGAGGATACCCCTGTTTATCCCCAGATCATGTCTTTCACCACGCATCTTCCTCTCCTGCATCCTCCTCACCTTCTGTCTCTCCTGGCTCATGCTTTATTCATATTCGCATCTCTCTCTTGGCTTCGCTTCATCCTTTGCACGAGACAATGCAGAATGGGTCGCATTGGAGCAACTCTTCAACGACCTCGGCAACAAAAACAAGAATCCTTCTACTACTAAAATTAAAACAACAACGGCCATACGATGGTCTAACACAACATTGACTTCTCGGTTTAACTGCCAGTCTACAGCCTCAATACTTCCATCTGTACGTGGATCAGGATACAACCGAGAAACTATTTGCACCGTCCAGAACTTGTGTGTCGATTCAGAACGAGGTTTGTCCTTTATGGCCTTTTTTTATCTGCCTTTATTTAAGCGACGAAAGAACGATTCGATTATAAAAGAATAAAATAATAAAAAAAAAAGCATTTCACTTACTTTTATACTTGTATTCCTTGTGATTATGATATTGATCAATCAACCTCTTTTTTCTAGGTGCATGGATCAACCCCGCAAAAGATGCAGGTGATTTTCCTAGGATTAATGTGGTGGCTGCTGATCCGGGATCAGATGCTTATTATCGTCCGATGGTACTGGACCATTTCCCTGCTGCGTCCTACCGACTAGTGGACGAGACAATCTTTTTATATGGGCGCGATCCAACCAATGGCCTCAGCTGGACCATGAATAACCTCTTACCTCTCCACAGGTAATGAAACAAACATGAAAATGAAGTCTGTGCTGTGTCAACTTCATGTCCATGTCCTGTTTTTTTTTGTGCAACGTTAGTGTTAATCAATGCATCACGAAAAAAGTATCAAGATCTGCAGAAATCAATTTTTATACTACTCGTACCAATCCATTAATATCTTTATTATTATTGCTATTATTGTTGTTGTTGTTATTGCTATTGCTGTTGTTATTATTTATATCTTCTCCTTATTAGTGTGATGAGTAATTATGGTGGATCGCAGTCTTCATGGTTTATGCGTGTATCGGGAGAGGAGAACAATGGCAAAGATCGGAAAAGGCAATATCGAACGCTATACAACTCTGAACAGGATCCAGACGTTTTTTTACTGGCACCTCAGGGACGTGAAATTGTCTTGGATCCACCCAAGGGCAAACCTCTTGCGCACTATCAAATTAGCTCACCTTCAAAATCCTTTCCAACGTGCTTCACCAATGCCGTGATCGGACTGCAGTCCAGATGCACACGGCCGTTCTGTGAGAATCTAGTCGGAGGAAGTGATCTAACAGAGTCATTGAGAACCAAGGCACTGGATGCCTTGTCACCCTCCATGGTTCGTTTTCAAAAGCCTGATCCCGACATTGTCCATCCACCCTCAGGAGAGAATATTGCAGTCGTTTCGTCTGACAATCTCACTCTCATCGCTGGCGAGACCGCGCCACGAGCCAAAATTCAGGTTGGACTTCTCGGTCGTTATGGTAATACTAGTATCCCTAATGCTAATCTTCTTGAGCTGTCTCTGCTGGCCAGGGGCTTTGATGCCAAGACGATCCACTTGGATCGACCCTCAGAAATCAGTTTGGGTCAGGCTGCACAGCTGTTCAGAAACCAAAGTATTCTCGTGGCTCCTCAAGGTGATGGTCTTGGCTATGCGGGCTGGATGGCCCCAGGAACTGTGGTGATCTCAATTCTACCACGGTTCACTAGGTCAAGTAAGATTTATACGGATCGGATGATGGCTTTTGGGAAAAGGTTTTTCGCTTGGGACTGTCAATATGAAAGTTGTGTCCAGCCTGACCGTGATCTGGCGCATGAGTGTATTGAGGCAGTTCAAGATTTGTATAACCAGGAGTTGGGGATTACTCCGCAGGAGTTTGAAGATTTCGTTAGTATGAAGGAGGACTTTCGAAAACGCTCTATGTCCTGGAAAGCAATTGCTGACTGCTACACTAGGGATGTCAGCCGAAGGCTGGATGTGGAAGAGTTAGCGACTCTGATCGAAGGACTAGCCAAGGATTTTACGTTCGTATCGCCTTCAGAGAAAGAAGGAGCCAATGACGAGAAGAGGGGATTAAAGAAACGTCAGAGCGTGAGCGAGCACAATATAGAAGAGGATGTGGGGGAAGATGAGGAAGGTGAGGGCCAGGATATAGGAGAAGACGATTCTATGACAACGACTGATGGGTCCAAGGGGCTGACTGGGGAAGATCTGGAGGGAAGCGACGAGGAATCATCTCCTGGAAACGAGGGGGAGGGAGGGGAAGAAAGTGGGGAGGAAGATATCAATGTTCACCCGTATGATCCGATTCCACATGAGCGGAAGCCGGAAGAACCAAGCGATGGCAATTCAGAAACATCAATAAATGATAAGGAGAACCTATTATCACCAGCAGGGAGCCAACAGCAAGAGAAGCCAGAGCAGCCAGCACCCTCGACCGCTGGCCCTAAAATAATTTTAACGCCATCTGGCGCAACTCCTGTGTCTCTGCAACATCAAACTGTTCGGCCTATGTTTAGCTTTGCAGAATTCTGTAGACAAGGCCATTGCTGCGGGTCGGTCAAGATGAATGAACAAGACATTAGCAACGTTTCAAATATGGCAGAAGCAAAGGAAGACCAATCTAAGAGCCTTTTGACGCCTTGCGCAGCCAGCATGTCAAGGATTGTCTTTGGTCCCAAGGGGGTTTGGGGACTTGCAGATGAACCAGTTTCTATATACGAAAGCCAACGTCTCATTTGGGAAATAGATCTAGGTCGTGGACAGCGATCATAACGCCATAAAAAAAAATAAGATAATGACAATGACAATTTTATTTCTTTTGATCATATAAATAATAAAAAATATAAAATCATAACAATTGCTTATCCATTAATTTGTTATTATACAATATCATATGGTACATTATAATAGTAGTAGTTGAAAGCTTAGCGTTTTGCGCGATTCGCTTCGATTTGCTCCATCCACCAGCTCTTTTGTTGCCTAGGCATCGCAGGCCTGGAGAACGAGGAAGGGTCCTGATCACCCAAGCCCTCTTCTGCTCTTTCTTTTCCTCGTTCTCGCGACCGAGTAGCAGCTGTTTCTTGGGCCTCTGCCTCATCATCGTCCGAGTTCTCCTCCTCTTTATCCTGACGTCGTTGAGTGGCCAATTTCTCGTTGATGTCCGGGCGGAGGTGCCTCCAAGGAAAAGAACCAGACTTTTTAGATGAATACTGATAATATTTCTCGGTAGCAGCGTTCTCCCGATGATTGGGCAGCATTCTAAAGGTTGAAGCTTCTTCTTCATCCACCACGGGATGCTGTCTCCTTAAAGCTTTAGAATAAAGCACGACGATTAAGATCCAGGCACTATGGAGAAGGATCCATCCACCTGGACCAAGGATATAAAAGATACTAATGATAGTGCCTGCCCCTTGACAGATCAAAGGAGAAGAGGGCTTTGGGTTTGGACCAAGGCTGGCTTCTCCTCCAGAAGGGTTAGAAATACTGTTGCTGTCGTTGTTATTATTGTTGTTATTGCTATTATCGAACCTATTTTCACAATAGCTAACAAGTTTGGCCTTTTGTTTTGACATCATGATACCAAAGTAAATGCCTTCGATGATCGTGGTCAAGAAGAGGAGCCAATAAAGTATGATTAAGGCCTTGAGTTGTTTCTGGATCCTCATCCGACGTAGACATATTGCTATGACCACACCCACCACTGTGTAGAATGAATATACGATCGTGTAAAAGTTCTTGACGTGGGCTGGAGAATTGAATCGGACAAGGTTCCGTACATTGACCACATTAAAGCAAAGAATCAAGGCTACAGACGGGATCTTGAAAGAACGAGAAAAAAAAAAAAAAAAAAAAAGGGCGGTTTTATTGTTGATTAGAGTGGGAATGTAAGGCATATCCGGCTAGGTCGACAGGATCGGAATAGGTTAAAGGATAACTTACAATGAGTAGAAGTGAAATGACCCAAATACCGGAGGAGACAGGGAAGCAACAGCAATAGCGTATGCGTGGAGAAGAACAAGAGGGCGACGTTGATTTTTGTATGCTACTGATAGTTGTAACCTTGGTATTGATATTGGCAGTAATGTCGGATAGATTGGATAGATTGGACAGAAGTGTAGGAGAAACATGAGAGAGGCTTGAAGATGGTATTTCAACTATTGTAGAAGTATTAAGGTGCGGATGCTGCGACTGTGATGAGGGGGGAGATGTCATATCCGATGCCATTATGTGGCAATGAACGGTTTGTTGGTCTGTGAACAAGAGAGTGTGCGAATGTTTCCTCAGTCTGTCTGTCAATATTCAAGAGAAGTGAAGGGGGTCTTTATAGTAACGACTGATCAACTATTAAAAAATAGAAAAAAGAAAAGCACGGATTGATTAGCCAGAATTCGTTCAGGCTCCACAGCCTTATCTACAAATGTAAAAAAAAAAAAAAAAAAAAAAAAAAAAAAAGCCTTGACCACAATTGACAAAAGCACCGACGCCAAACAAATACACAGAAGGTCTAAAAAAAAAAAGTGGTTCAGAAGTAGGATTGGAACACTTACAGAAGAGCAATGGAGAGTGGATGTTAAAGAAAGTGGAATAGATAAACGTAAGTGAACAAAAGAAAGGAGCTGAACGAGACAAGAGGCGAAGAAGTTTTTTTTTTTTTTTTTTCACAATGCAAAGCGCCAGCGGTTTTCTTTTATTGAAAAAAAAAAAAAAAAAAAAAAAAAAAAGGTCTGGACGTCCAAACGTCCGTTAATTACCCCTGTCCATCTGCACTGCCGATTTCCATTTATTGGAGGATGTCATCTTTAACAGGAAAGGGACGAATGACACCACCCATCTAGACCATTTGGATCATATTGTGTGCTCAGATTAAACAAGTGGCAAGGTCAGAATAACATAATAAAGCTGGGTATGCCTATTCGTTGAACTTTTTGCTTAGAACTCGCTCAAGTCACGTCGAGTTGAACCAAAAACCAGGTCGAAATGCAAACTTAGGCTGAATAAAAAAAAAAAAAAAAGGAGCGAGAACAATCCTTTCTCTTTTCAGATCTTGTTTATTTATTTATTTTACATATCCTCCCTCTGTTTTAGTGTTGCTGGCTTTTATGAATCAGAATATAGGAGCAACATTCGAAAAGGGTCTCGGCATGCCATGGCACATCAGTTTACAGTGCGCCCGGCATAGGAAAGCATTGCTGAAATACAAAAAAGAACAAAAAGCACTACCTTTTGTGGTGATCCGATGTGTGGTGCTATGATGTTAACCACCAACGAGGTTTAAGAGCGTAATGTGGGCTGTGTTTTTTTTTTGTGGGTATAACGATCCGCGGGAAAGGCAGAGAGGGCTTTGGTGGGCGCAAAACAGGAAAGCGTTAGTTATTTGTCCAAGGGTAAAGGGAAGGAGAAGCGTAGCCAAGAGAAAGGGAAAAGAGAGAAGAAAGAGAGAAATAGGAAGAGGAAGAGGAAGAAGAAGAGGAAGAAGAGCAGAGGGCGTATACATTAAATTGAAGTGTGTTTCAAAACGAAAGAAAGTACAAAAGCCCATTTTTAATTTGCTTTGATCATTTCCGTCTATAGATATATACTAAAAAAAAAAAAAAAAAAAAAAAAATCAGGGCAGATTCGGTCAATTGAGCACCATCAGAGTGGTAACAGCTTCTTTTTTTTTTTTTTTTTTTTGAGATTTGGATTCCAAGGGAGAGTAAGGGGTGAAGAAATGGAGGGGCTGTGTGAGAATGGCAGTGTGGATGTACCCACATGCAGACATTTATTCAAGAGTCGACGCCTGTGAAAGCAGGTGACAGAAATGCTTACTTGGATTAAGGTTTAGTAAGAGCCAATTGAAATTAGTCCACTCGACATGTTGTGCTTTTAAGGCTCATTTTTTTAAATGCTGTAATAGATGCAGTCTACAATTTATAAAAGTGTTGGAGTGTTTAGGTTACCAAGAGACAACCTCCAATTGGAACGGCTATTGCAAACACTTGGCCCTTTGACCATTACACAAGTAAGTCATCTCATTTAATACTGCTTTAATTTCAACCACTTTTCATTATCAATGATTGTATATATTATCATGTAACAAAGGATATAAGAACAAAGACCCTTGCAGGCATTAGCAATCGACACAATGCACGCCACATAACAAAGAAATGGCGACGTCCATCCTATTATCTGCAGGAGATTCGAATCCCAATTCCAGTGCAATGCAGCCTTGATGATTCTGAGAAAAACTCAGACCGCTTCTAGTCCAAGCATTGTTAAGATGGCATCGTTAGTTGCAAGCGAGCCTATCACTTGTCACTTGTACAGTTATCATCATTCATCTCCATCGATAATTTACATGCCTGTGTCTATTAAAGTTCTCTCCTTTACTATCCTTACATTTTTACATACCGCGGTGTAAGCTTTTTTATTTATTTATTTTTTCATTTATTTTATAATTGTACCATGTCTTTGTTCATTTTTTTTACTTTCTCTTCAAAGACGACTTTCGGGCTTTGCCATTATCGAATGCAGTTGCATCTTTCAAATCACGACCAATGTTGTCAAGGTCCTTGACTTTGTAGATTCGGACGAGCCAGTGCTCGGTTGTGTAGGCCTCTTCCAATACACTGAGTGTAGGACCCTCGGCAGGCATACGTGCGCTACGGACATGGTCGACAGCATTTCCTCCGTGAAGTTCCGAGAAGCGATAGTAGGACATTTTATACATCAATGAATTCTTCATCGCCGGGGTGGCTTCATGATCAACCTTGTATTCACCCCTTGGCGTGAAGAAACTCTGCTCCTTGACCTCGTTTGGGTACACTCCCTCTCCAATACGAATCATCCACAAAAACTTATTGATATCGTCTCCAGAGTATCCAAGGACGCCTCCAAATATCACCAACACATAGTCAACGTCGTGTTGGCGAAGGACCTTATAGGCGACGTCTTCAGAGGTAGCCATCGCTTTGCCGACCGTAGCAATATGGGTGTTATTCCATGTATTGTTGTCGACTAACGTGGTGATGTTGGCCATACCCGCCATCTGGTAGCCGTAATCCCACCATGACATCACCTTTGTATTTTCACCTGTGTTCTTCCGAAGCCAATAGTAAGCCTCACGGAAGTCATCAATAATAACTTGTGAACCATCGTGGCCACGAGTCGCCAGGACAATCGAGGGTGAAGAGTAGGATCCAGAGGTAACATAGGTGCAGTGCCATGCAAACATGAACAGGAACCAGGTGAGCTGCAAAATAACCATCATCCTTGAATCCCAACTGAAGATTGGGAATCGCTTCGGCTTTTCACTGGCGTTGTTATTACGAGAAGAGGCAGCGGCGGAATGGGGTTTAGTCTCAGATGTATCCTTGTTTGTTGACTTTGTGCCGTGCTTTTTGGAAGCAGAGGTGCTCTCGATAGCACTAGCGGAAGCAGCCGAAGTGGAAGCACCGCCCTGAAGTGTGGTTGCTAACACATGCTCCGATTTTTCAAGATAGGTATCCAACAAGGTTGAATAGGCAATGGCGGCTGAGACACAGACCACAGGAGTGAGTGTCAACATCAGACGGACCATGACTCCTGCAAAGTAAGATGCAAAAACAGAGTAAAGAATGATAAAAACATGTTCGTCCTTGAGTTCCTTAAAGCAAAGATAGACACCAGCCGGGAACAAGAAGATGAGCATTTGAAGATCAAAGAAAAACGAAGTCCATGCAGTGGGTTGATGTTCAGAGACGGAAGCAATGATGGGGATGTGAACTTTTGCGTAGCCGGTATCCCAAAGTGAATAGAAACGACCTGTGAAGGGGGCCACAACGCCACTCATGCTAAGCAACGTCAAGATAGTCAAAGAAACGACTGTAACAATGGCGATTCCAGTCTTTAAGAGGGTCCTGAATTGTTTAGGGGTGACCAAACCACGGATAAGCTCTGCAAAGCCGCGGAGTTGTAACAATCCAAAGACACCCAAGGCTGCCATGTGTTCACTGGTGCGTGTGGGCTGGAATCCAACAAAAGGAATTTGCATCGACAAAAGTGTGCCAACAGCGTAAAATGTTGAATAAGAAACATAGAGGCGGTTGGAGAAGCGACCCATCAAGACAAGAGTGAATGCATGGAGAGGTACTAGGTTGGTGATGAATACGTATCCACCTGCAAGAGAGAGGAAAAAAAAAAAAAAAAAAAAAAAAAAAAAAAAGTTTAGTCAAGTTGACCCAATATTTGATGTCATTTGCAGAAACAAGGAATATCAAAAAAGAACGGACTTACCCCAAGCGGAGACCATGTAAAAGTAAAAGAGAGCGGTCAAAAGGCCAAAGAAAGCGCTACCGGTCTTGACAGCCTTGATCCAGAGATAGAATGTGAAGACGAGCAAGAAGATAGCAATACCCTCGTTATCGTATGACCCAGCAACAGAACGAGAGATGTATCCAGGGGCAACGCCTAAAAAGGCGGCTGCGAGAAGACCTGCGGAAGAATCTTTTAATTCCTTTGTCAACAAGTAGGCCGAGAACGCGGTCAGACCCGAGAACATGGGGGCCAAGAAGACACAGATATTACGGATGTCGACCGGGAAATTGAAGAAGTGGAGGATATTGTGGATCAGAGCACTGGTGACCATGATACCCGGGTAGACAGTTCCTCCGACAACGCGTCCAAGAGGGTACCATGACTTTTCATCAAACCAATTCCAGAATTCGTAAAAGCCATTTTTGACGAGATCTATTATGAAAAAGTTATCAGAATATCACCACATTTTCGAGTCAGTATCCTTGTCAATCAACCTATTGGCGTAGTGTGCGATAATCTGCTATGTTTAGTAGCTTTACGTTGGGTAGTGCGGTAGTTGAACCAAGGATCAAACTCATGAATAACAGATTCGAATCGGATGATGGAGAAGAGTCGACTAGAAATGGCGACAATGGCTATTAGAATCAGAATGGTAGGTTTGAGCACCTTTGCTATCGTGCTGGTAGTCTCTGCTGACATGATGTGATTGATCTTTATCTCCTTGTTACAAGTCTCTAAATAAATTGAGGTCATCAACGATGTTCGTTAGATGAGGAAGAAATGGTCTTTTTTTAGAGGATATGATGGTACCCTAGAACGCGTTTTCTTTTCGTTCCTCTTTTCAACTCACAGGTGAACGTCGTAAGGACACTGATGCTGATAAGAGACCAATCAAGCAAAGCAAACAGTTACAGAGGAAAGAAGAAGAGAGAGATGGATGCATGTCCATGTTACATCCTCTTCTCTTTTTTTCCTCCCAAAAAAAACGGCCCACGTAAATTTCTGTGTCTGCGAATCAAAATGCGCCATTCTTTGGACGCGTATTTTACACTATCAAACACAGTTTATTATATCATATTGACATGACAATGCTAATGCGCGACCAGCTGTGGTGCCTGTTGTTGTAACGATGCTGAATGTTGTATCGTCCCATGACTACCTGACCAACCTAAGATTGAGATCCAGCCATCGTCTCCACCCACACCGAACAAATATTCGTGAGGATGGAACCCTAGGCTGGTCACTTTGGCTTGCCTCTGACCAAATAGACCTGAATAAGACCGAACTGTCGAAAGTCCCTCGCCATTGACATTCCACACTTTGATGTATTGTGTCGGCGATCCACTGTAAGGAAAAAAACAAAAAAAAAAAAGGATGAAAGGAGGCTTCAGTAAGAGAGAATAATCATGTAAAAGTAAACAAAAAAAAAGAGGAGCTTTACCAGGCTAGGACAGGAGCATGGTGGTGAAGATCGAGCGCAGAAATAGGGTCTCGCGCCACAATGGTTTGTAAAGACTCTTGATGACGGACATCCCAAACCTTGACTGTTCCATCGACACTGCCAGAGACCAGCTCCCGAAAACCGCCGCGCTGCATACGCACATTCTGGATCCATGATTTATGCTTCTTCCACGTCATCACCAATGCTTCATGTTGAGGCTGTCGCCGATCATACACTCTTACTGCACCATCTCCAAAACCGACTACAAAGATATTTCCCGATACCTGGTCACTTGTAATGCTTGTCACCGGAGCTCCAGATCTTGTGGGGATATCCTATAGTAGTGATTGATTGGTCCCAGTAACGCTCATTCGGTTAATAAAATAAAATAGACTGAAATACTCTTCAAAAGAAAAAAAAACAAAAAAAAAACAAAAAAAGGAAGAAAGCTTCTCTGTCATTCAAACCTACACTAATACACAGCTCTCGAGCAGCATCCCACACTCGGATTACTCTTGCATCTCCTCCAACCAGTAATGCGCCGCGCCCTTGCTGCCAATCCGTGATTGTCCCAGTACTCTTGCTACTTGGCAGCATATCGGTGAGGACACGCCATGATGTCACAATATCAGTCTGATTTGGTTCGTCATACTTGCGGTACAGCCTGACAACACCTTCGCCTATACGAAGTAAGATCACAAGGAAAGAAATTTTTATCAAAAGTTGTTGTATTGCTTTAATTATCCAAAAAGCTACAAGGATGAACGGTACTCTCCAGATATACAGATGGACGTTATCAGGAAGAAGAAAAAAAATTACCTGATGCGACCAAAAGCATGGCAATGTCGTCCTCATTAATATATTTGACACTTGTAATGGATGTACCTCTCGGGTTCGAATTGGAGAATCGATTTAGTAGCTGGCCTTCTCTCCAATTCCACACGCTATAAATAAGGCAATAAAGGTAAGAAGTAAAGAGGAATAAGGAGTGAATCAGACACGTCATTGTACAACGTTCTCCTTATTGCTCTATTAAAGCTAACTCATTACCTGATATTCCTCTTATCGTCTGCAATCACTACATGCGGCTCATAAGAGTGCATGACTAGATGCATTGCTGCCGACTCATTGTTCATAGACTGGATGTTAGTGTCCCATTTACTCAAACCTATTGTATAGATTTTAACCATACTTATCAGTTCTTAATTCCTGGCTTTCACAGAGTCCATCATTTTTTTTTTTTTTTTTTTTTTTTTTATCAGACTAATTGAAACATATATAATTTCTTTACCTGCTTGCTCACGTAGTGGGTGGCACTCATATATAATCTTCTCATTTCTTACACGACGCCAGAGTCGCTCGTTGTAATTAATACTTCCGGGTTCATCGCCCTCAACTCCCTACAGTCAAAGCCGTCGTTTTTTACAGAAAAAAAAAAAATTGAGTAAGCTGTATAATAAAAAAAAAAGGATAGATCACGTATTGGAAATATTTACCTTCATCTGAGGCTCCAAAAAGTATTCGCAACACCAGTCGTAGAACACAGACTCCAATTGTGGTTTTGCCTCTGGATGATCTGGATCCAGTGCTCCATTAGCGACTGCAGCGCCAGTCCCTTGGTTGACCGGAGTATAGGATGGTGACGCTTGTGCCTGCACATATCCCACGTCACCATGCACAGATCGAGGACGCGATGCGGTGCTCCGAGTCGACCGATTCGTCCCATTAGCGCCACCATTTGTTTGTCTCGAGTCTGCAGAAGACAAATGAGCCCCATCTTGTGATGATTTGGACCCACTGGTACCCGACAAGCCACCTAATCCTACCCTGGGTGCTTCTACTGCACTAGATTGACTAGAATAGCCTGGGATGTAGTTTTTCAGCGTCACTGCCAATGAGGCTGATCGCTTCAGTGTATTAGCCATCTTGGCAGCTGTTCGATGACTGAGAGTAGCGCTGGAACTGGTACGGTCAGGGGTTGCCTGGGGCGATGATGATTGAAGCGGGTTTGTAGAAGATGATGATAGTGCTTGGCTGCGAAGTGCGTGCTGCTGTAGCATGGGTGTCAATGTCTGTGCAACAGGTCCGGAGAGTAGTTGATAGTTAATATAGTCCACGAGTTTGCATGCTGCCACGGCTACTCCTCGATTAGAATCAACTGAGAGACAGAGCAACGCTTTCCAAATCACAGAATAAACAGCCTGAGGACCCATCTTGTCCGCGCGTTCCTCCGCAAACTTGGATTTTGAGTCAAGTTTACCTGTAGGAACCTGCTGCTGCTCTGCAGCCAAAAGTTCCGATGCCACCTGAACAAAGCTGTCTGAATGGTCTAGGACTAGAGAGGATAGAAAGATGACTAACTCTTTGCGAACAATTGGGGAAGCGTCCGTAGTAGCTACGAGAGAGCGCATGGCAAGGTTATTTTGAAGCTGAATCACTTGCTCGTTCTGATCTAAATTACTAATGAATGTGCCCAATGACCACATCGCAGCTGCTCGAACTTCTGGTACCGGATCGGTCAAGATTTGTGTCAATCGATCGTGCGCGCCCAATTGTAAACCAACCGACTTTGCTTCATTGTAGTTTTTCCAAAGCTGACCGATGCAAAGACACGCCCATTGACGCAGAAGATGGTCGCTATCGGCAACATGCGTGAGGCAGTATTGGATCACTTGCTGCTTCAAACATGCTTGTTGTCCTTGAGAGAAGTCTCTGCAGAAAGTTGCTAAAATGAAGGCACACATGGCTCGGTGTTCAGATACGTTTCGAAGCGGCGGCATGCCTGCATTGACGCCCAAAATACCGACAAAATATACAAAGCCATTGTCCTTGAGCAGATCATTCTGGAAAGACCGGTCCACTGCCAACAATCTCGCCCAGATAAAGACCAACACTGGTTTTAGATCTGCTGCAGGACTTTGAAGAAGTTTGAGCACATAGGGTGAAATGCCCACGGCCAAAGCATGGTTCACAGCCCATGGTCCAAGATCTAAGAACTGACTCAACAAGAGAAGTGCGCGGAGACGGTGAACTTGACTGAGCAATACTTGGAGGACAATCGCCAATTGCTCGGGCGCTTCATGGGATGGGCTACCATGGCTCAGCCAGACTTCAAATGCCATCAATTGCTCAGTGAAGAACATACTGGGCTGATAATCCAAGGGTGATCCAGCTCCTTCTCCTTGAAGCAATCCTGGCAACTGTGCGAGACACATATCCAAAGCTAGGTCCCATGAATCCCACATAGGGTGTTGATGAGTGGGTGGAAGTGCTGGTGAAGACATGGGCGTGCACTTTTGTGATCGCATAATACGATCAGCCAGCAAGAAGTTTCGGAACAGTGCTGCAACCATGAGATCCTGTCTGAACAAAGTCTTGAACAAGTCTCGGGAGAGGACATTCCAGGCAATGGTGTCCGTGATGGATGTGAAAATCCAATTGAGCTCGCCCAATGGTGTACGGCGATCATTGAGTTTTCCAGGGATCCGCGTGACCATTTCGACGGTCACATTGTGCAAGAGAGGATGTTGCAACACAAACCAACGCAATGCAATTTCAATAGGCGTTGTTAAACATGCTGTAAAGATATCTGCAGGTAGATCAGGGTTCATGGGCAACGTGTCATCAGGTCCGCAGGCAGCCAGTTGAATGCAGTCCCTGAGAGGCGGTGAAGGAATGGTTCCTGGAGGTTGTGAGGCTGCCTGCTTAGCAGCTTCGAGATCGCGTTTTTCTGCGAAACGGTTGAAGGACAGGAGGATGTTTCCAGCAGCAGAGCAATCGTACACGTAGATACAAGGTGATCCGAGCCAACTCTGAAGATCCATCAGAGAGACGGGTATATATTGGGTATAATTCTTATTGAAGACCCAAATCTCGCCGCTGGACGTGGGTTTGGGTACTCCATGCCCATTATAATGAAACAGAATGCGTTCTTCCTTTGCATTGCGTCGCAGCACGCAACAAAGCTTTTTGGTGTCTTCCATCGATGGATCTAATGCCGCTTTGTATCGAGCACGAGGCTGCCAGACTTCATACTGTGCCTGTAATGCTTTGCCGATATTTTCTAATGATTTCGGTACAGGAAGTACAAAAGGATCGATCCAAGCCTCCAGTTTGGCACATGGGTTTGTTTTAACAACATCTGGAGGGTCGATGCCGATGTTGAGACAAAGGACTAGAGCGACAGAGATAGTCTTTAGCTTTTCCCGCATGCGCCAATCCTGCAGGGGCTCCCACTCACGAAGCGTGATCTCTGCATTGTGTCCAGTAGTGACCTCATGACGCTTATCAGTGTAAAACATGTAGTAGACGTGCTCCGGTGGGAGACCGTGCTCGTCAAAGTCAAGATCAAAGCCATGTCGGTACGTGTGCCATTCATCCTCTTCACTGTCCGCATCTGCGGGCCCGCCTTGATGTCTAAAGCCATTGGTGTGCGAGTCCTGCGTGGGCTCCGCATCATCATCCTGTTCGTTTGCAGAATTCATGCCAGCATTAACCAGGGTGCTGTTGGTACTTTTTGCATCTTCGTTGTTCTCGTTGTCAGCCTGTCTAGGTCGCATCCTGAGCTATCAACGCGTAACTGTGTATACGTGTACGTGCGTATGTTTTTATTGTTCGCTGTGGCTATCCTGTTTCTCTCTTTGTTTAATAATGCCGATAATACCAGGATAAAGATAGATTTGATTTGGCTTGAGCTTGTAAATAAAAACCAAACAGTGATAACAGAGAAGCATTAGTTTGTCCAGTAAACACCTATGTATATCTTTATTTACGAAGCATGTTTGGAAATAATGGCTTGATTATACATGTCTTTACCAACAGAATATGATGGTAGTATCCTTTACCTGTCCGTCTCTCTCTGAAGGTCCTTTTTTTTTAATGTAGTAGAATCCAAAGAATAAGAAAGAGGAGGAGAGAGTAATGAAATGTGACAATGAATAATGGAAAGGGAGAAAGAGAAAGAGAGCGAGGGTGAGAGGAAGAGAGGAAAAGAGAGAGAGAGAGAGAGAGGAAGGGGAAGGAAAGGAGGAGAGGGAAGAGAATGTAATAATTGATGCCAATGCAAGTAATGAATTTAGGGATGCGTGTGGCAAGTCAAGTCATGCGCTCGTTGTTATAATTTTGAAGTGTGTATGTGTGTGTGAAGTATTCGATGCGATGATAGATTATTTCCACGCGGGTCTGGTAATGCGGACACGGACAAAAAAGGACAGACAAAAAGAGCATAATGCATTTCATACCACGTGATATATGTGACTAATAGAAGATTCAAGTAATCGTACCTGCTGCGGCACAATTGATTGAATATTTAAGAAATGAGATGGTGAATGATGGGGAAAGGAAGCAAAGCTGTAAAAAAGAAAACACGCGTAAGAAAACAATAAAGGAAAAAAAAAAAAAAAAAAAAAACACGCGTACACAAATATGCTTCTGATGGGTCTGTGTCTCTTCTGTATTTGTGGACACACTTGAGAGTTGATTTTACACACTGATACCAACCCAATGATCTTACTCTCCTACACAAGTACCTACAACCTACAGAAGACGGTTGAAGTGAGTGAGGATTGTCATGTTAATATGAGGATTTCCTTAGCTGGGAGTTAATGGTTTTTACATGACCAAAGGTCTCTTTCACCTTTTAATCATCCGATGCAAGTGAGAAAAAAACAAATCATCAGCTCATTTTTTTTCTTCTTTCAGTCGCCAGATGAAAGAAGTAGGACTAGAAAGAAAGAAAATACGCAAAGAATAGTATAAACATGTATGTTTTAGTGTCTAAAAGCTAAAAGAAGGGTATATATTTGGTGCATGTAAATTGTATCTCTTTCTAACTTGACTTTATGATGCCCCAAAAAGATAAAATTCTGGTGGGTAGAATGAAAAAAAAAAAAAAAAAAAAAAAAAAAAAAAGCCGCTAGACAGGCAAGTACGAATCATATAACGGAGTCTTTTTTGTTGGTTTGCTTTGGTGGGCAAAGCAAAATAAGAGTACAAGTTCCAGACGTTGTTCCCCAGCATCTTGTAATGTCTTTTTTTTTTTATTACTATTATTTGCTATAGATAATGAGCAATTGGCCACTAACAGGATTCTTGCCTTAGTACATTCCGAGAAGAGTCAAAAAAACACATGTACATGTACATGTAAGTCTTATCACACGGACACTTTTTTTAATTTTTTATTTTTTTTGATCCTTTTCCTCCTTCTCTCTTTCTTCTTTCTCTTTCACTCTTCTTCATCTCCTTCTCTTTCACTCTTCGCCCCTTCTTGTTCATAAAAAGATAACAGTCATCATGGGTGTCACCGTCGCTCCTACAACCGTTCAGGGCGGCCCTGTTGCCAAGAAAAAGGTTAACTTTGCTAACCTCGGTGTGGGTGCTGTCATGAACATGTTCGAGGTTACTACCCTGGGTCAGCCTTTCGAGGTCATCAAAACCCATTTGGCTGCCAATCGTCAGGATAACATGGCCACTGCTTTCAAGAAGATCTATCAACGCGGTGGCATCATGGGTTTTTATCAAGGGTAACTTTTTTTTTTTTTTTTTTTTTTTTATATATATATATATTTATTTAACAATTTTTAGGAATGCACGTATAAGGATGACAAAAAAAAAAAGGCAATGGCATTTGTTTTGCTTCATCACCATTCACCATGTGCAAAAAAAAAAAAAAAAAAAAAAAAAGAGTTATTCAGGAACAACATTTTTAGCGTCTCTTTTCTTTCACTCTTGTAACGCGAACTGCAGTGGTTACTATCGTTATCACTAATGTATGCGTGTGTGAGTGTGTATGGCTGTTGCCCTTTAATCTCTCTTTTTTCTTTATATCTTTACAATCATCTTTTTGAAAAGCACGGAAAAGAAGGAAAAAAGCAAAGAGACTGCAGGTTGACAACAGTTCCGTTGTCCTCCGTTGAAACTGTCTTGCTCAATCTTGTACAACTTGTACCATTCATCCACATATCCTTTTCTTTTCTACATTGTTCAGTGAATGTGTGTGTAAACCCTTTCTCCACAACTTTCCTTTTTGTTTGTTTAGCAATTGAGACCAATGAGGACATTTACAATTATCATATGAAATACACAATCCTATCGTGTCGTGTGTGGACTGCTGCGTGTAATTATTATTTGTGTGACTAATCTCATCATGAAAATTGATTTTTTTTTTTTTTCTTTTTAGATTGATCCCTTGGGCCTGGATTGAAGCCAGCACCAAAGGTGCAGTCCTCATCTTTGCAGCCAGTGAGATCGAATATTTAGCTCTGACCTCGGGCATTTCACCCTTTGCAGCTGGTCTACTAGGAGGTATGGGAGGCGGTCTTGCACAGGCTTACACCACCATGGGTTTCTGTACTTTTATGAAGACTGTCGAGATTACACGTCACAAGGCTGTAGGCACAGGTGCTCAGCAATCAACCTTCGCAGTCGCTGCTGACATCTTTAAGCGTGAAGGAATTCGAGGTATCAACAAGGGAGTTAATGCGGTGGCTTTGAGACAGTGTACCAACTGGGGTTCGCGTCTAGGTCTTTCTCGTCTTGCAGAGGAATCGATTCACAAGATCCGTGGTACAGATCATTCGAAACCCTTGAATGCCTGGGAAAAGATTGCAGCATCAGCTATCGGAGGTGGTCTCTCCATCTGGAACCAGCCCATTGAGGTCATTCGTGTGGAGATGCAATCACAGCTCAAGACTGCAGGGCGTCCAGAGAAGATGAACATTGCCAACTGTGCACGCTGGATTTGGCAGACCAACGGTCTCAAGGGTTTCTACCGTGGCTCTGTCCCTCGATTCGGCTTGGGTATGTGGCAAACCATCTGCATGGTTGCTGGAGGTGATGCATTGAAGAAATATGTCAGCGAGCGATATGGCAAGTAAAAAAAAAAAAAAAAAAAAAAGTCTTTTGAATGTAGATACCAAAGAAAAAAAAAAAAAAAAAAAATACAATCCTTTCTCTCAATCTCCATCTCTCTACTCCTTTCTGTCTGTCCCATCAGTCTTTAATTATCTCTTGTTTCTCTTTACTTTGTTTCCTCTATCTCAAACTGAGTCAACTTGTACATCTACACCACCCTTTCTATTGTTTTGTGAAAGCAAGTAATAAAGCGAAAACAAAAAATAACTTTGAATGATGATATTGTATGCTATTATGAATATGAATATGAATTTCTTTTTGTCCCCTGTCAGGATTATTGGCAGATGTATGGCTCTCTATGCTACTTTTTTTTTTTTTTTTTTTTTTTTTTTTAAACATCATCTCCACTCTCCTCTTCATAATCACTCTCTGCAACTTCATTCATATCAATATCAGCACCGTCCATTTCTTCTTCCGACTCTGGTTCATCATCACTAGCCATGGCCACGATCTTCTCCTCTGTGTTTGCATTCGCAACAATGATCGATCGACCCTCGAACGCTCTCCGAACACCAGCATTGGTTGCAATATCCCAGATTTGGACCTTGCCCGCCGATCCAGCCATTGCCAAATTGAATGGTGCATCCGGACAGAACGTGATCGAAAAGACCTGGCCCAGATCACTCTTGACATTACGACTCGTCACCATCGAGGGTCGGTTCTCTTTCACATCCCAAACCTTGACTACACCCTCGGTTGATCCCGTGACGATACATCCTTGAACGGTCGAGTTCACATCCATGGCTGACACCGCTTTATCATGTGCATGAAGTCTAAAGATCGGTTGAGCACCGCTGTTGCGCGCATCAAAGTACTGGACCATCCCATCATCTGTTGAGACATAGTAGCAATGAGAATCATGAGGATCCCAACGCAAGCACTCTACATCCGCTTTCAATCTCCATGTGGCACGTGCGTCAGGGGCTCTGGAATCAAAGACTGCGACGGTTTTGTCATAGGAACCCGTGATCAACGCTGTGGACTCGAGAGGATTCCAAGCCAAAGCTTGAACTTTATCCGTGTGATGTGTAAACGAATGCGCACACTGTTGTGTTGTTAGATCCCACAATTTAACAGTTGTATCTGCAGAGGCTGACGCCAAAATATTGCGATGCTGTTTGTTCCAAGCGAGAGCCATCACTGCATCCGTATGATATTCCTTGTTTGGTTTCTTTTTTTTTTTTTTTTTTTTTTTTTTTTTTAAAAAAAAAAAATAATAATAATAAATAAATAAATAAAAGACATTTGGTGTGTTGAACATAAGCAAACGAAGAATCTTGAAAAGAAAAAAAAAAAAAAAAAAAAAAAAAAAAAAAAAAAAAATACCTTGGACTTTTTGGCATTCTTCTTCTTCTTCTTATCGCCACTGTTCTGCGCGCCCAAGATGGCATCCGGATACATAGTATCAATTGTGTCCAGATCCCAAATCTCAATCTCGGGATCAAAAGTTCCCACGGCCACATAGTTTCCAGGCCCCTGGACCGCACTCTTACGACCAACACGGAAATCCAACCATTCAAGGCAGAGAGGGAAAGCAGGGAGCATGATATCATGATGGACATACATGTGACCTCCTTCTCCTGTTTCCTGGGATTCATCATACAGATAGATTTCCAAATGTGAAATATCGTCCTCAGTCTTGGCGGCTAACAACAAGTTATCGGTTGATTGAATCAAAATATCTTCCTCATCTTCATCTTCCTCATCCCTCAACGTGATATATGGATCCTCGCGATTTGAAGCATAATACGTTAGTCCGTTCAAGTTACTGAAAATCGTTGCCTCTGTAAAATACATATAAAAAAGATGAATGAAATTATATAGCCATTTTTAGATCCATTCTTAACAGTCAAATATATATACATAATATCCATATTTATTACCTTGTCCCTCAGGCTTCACTTCATCATAGTCATCCAAATTGTACTCTGCTAGTTCAGGATGAGCCTCCTTGATGGTTGTCACATCCATTCCATTCTCGCTATAGGAATAAATAAAAAACAAAATAAAATAAAACAGTTAGAAGTATGGTCATGGTTTCTTCATATTTACTTTATTTTAATTGTGAATTAAGATAGTTACAAAAAAAAAAAAAAAAAAAAAAAAAATCCACTCAATTACCTTTTTTCAGCTTCTTGAGCTGCTTCCAAATCTTCCTTGGCCGCTGCCAAATGCTGGGCTGCAAACTCATTGATACGTTTAAGTTCTTTTTCGTCCAAATCATATTTATCTGGTCTGGATTGTGCAGCACCCCTGCGGACCCACTGCAATGCTGAAATCATGACTAAAATTATCTAATTATTTTTTGTTTTCTGATTGAACTGGACCGGGCTAAGCTAGGCTGGGTAAAAAAGGCTTTGATGGTAACAATAAAACGAGTCAGCAATATAAAATGAAAATAGCAGCAAAATTGTCTGAAACAAATGAGGAGCGTTTGGTATCATGGCATAATAAAAAAAAAAAAAAAAAAAAAAAAAAAACTTACAGTACAGTGTTAGGGTGGGAAATAAGATACAGCCGCGAAGGAGAATGACAAAAGGAAAAGAAAGGATGAACAATGAGTAATGAAGGATGAATGTAATGTCCCCTTGAAGACCAAAAAAAAAAAAAAAAAGCAACCTTAAATTTGTAAACAGAGAAACAAGTCATTACACGTGACCTAGACTCAATTGATTTTTTTTTTTCAATTTATTAATTTAACAACCATCTATCATAAAAATAAAATGTATTTCCACTTTCGTAATGTGTGTGATTGGATCGCCTGTATTGGTTAATTGGTTAAAAAAAGAAAAAAGAAAAGAAAGAGGTGATAGAAGCGAGTGATAGAAAGAACGATGCCGCCAGCGAATGGAGAATACAAGATAAAAGGGAATAGGGAGGTGGGAATGAAACGGTGTGCTGGAAATGTTGTTTTGTTTATGCTTTTTACAGATCAGGGCGAACACCGAAGCCAGGTCCAGTAGGCTCGCCAGTGAGACTGGTCAGACCTCCCTTAGGTTCGCACGTGTGACGACCGGATTGAGGTCCAGCATTGAGGGGCTTGCCAGTTTTGAAAGAGTCAAGAACCTTGATAGTGGTCTCTGGAGTCAAATCCTCATAATAGTCATCATTGACAGCCAACACAGGTGCATTCACACATGCTCCAGCGCACTCGACTTCCACTAGAGTGAATTTACCATCCTTGGTCGTCTCTCCAACCTTAATGCCCAAATGTGATTCGATCGTCTTCAAAATCTCTGTTGATCCGCAGAGCTGGCAGGGTGTAGTTGTGCACAGCTGAAGAAAGTATTTGCCGACGGGTTCACTAACAAAAAAAAAAAAAAAAAAAAAAAAAAAAAGCGAAGCCAAATAAATGACAAAAATATACCAACAATTAGTCCCAAAATACATATCGTTTTAATGACTGTCGCATCAGAAGGCTCTGGTATAAAAGATATCCATTAGGGGTATATGCAACATTGACCAAAGAATCGATCCAAGAAGTTTTCAAAATGCTGAATGATAATCCTTTTCAAAGTAAGACACATTGATGATGTCCTTTGACGCGGGAAAGGGTTTCAGTAACATATTTACCCGCCATCCCATCCTCCTTTCCTTTAATATCTTTTTCTTTTAGCTATTATTTTTTTTACATCCAGATTCCATGATGAAGTTGTCCCGATTATCCTGTATTAAAAAGCTGCCAATGATAAAAGATTTTTCTAAAAAAAAAAAAAAAAAAAAAAAAAAAAAAAGGAAAAGAAATAAGAACATACCGATTGTACATGGTGTAAAAAGTAGCCACTTCATAGACGCGCATAGGAGGGACCTCGACCATCTTTGCAACAGCGTTCATGACAGGTAAACTAGTCCAGCCCAGCTGACGCTGACCCAAATCCAAAAGGGGCATGATCGCAGCCTTCTTGTATTGAGGAGGATACTTGGCCATGATCTCTTTTGCCCGCTCAAGGTTTTCAGGCGTGAACTCAAATCTAACGTTGACATTATTATCGGGGGTATCGCGGTGCTAAAAAAGATTTTTTTTAAAAAAAAGACAGATGAAAAGCATAATGTGAGTATCGCAAAACAAAAAAAGTTATGAAAAGCAATTGCGCGAAATGCCTATCAGAAAAAGAAGCTTTCGAGTAATAAGATAGAAAATAGGAAAAAAAAAAAATGGATGTTGCTTTGTGGACGACGCATCTTGTGAACTTGAGACTCAGGTTTATACAAGTTGTCCCCAGAGAAAGAGGAAAATGAAGGAAATGAAATGTTGATGGATATGTGTTTGGTTTTTGGCTTTGTTATCCACCAAGGGATGAATTGTTGATCGTCTCGGACATCATGTCCGACTGATCCGGTATGTGTTAATCAATTACCACAAACAGTTTATCAGAGAGGGCGATGCGCGATGATGAGATTGTACGCTTTGCGGCAACAGAACGAATGGCAGGAGTAGCCTGCTTAAGAAGAGATCGGCCCAACATGGATGTTAAAAGTTGTTTAAATGATGGTAGAGTGCAAATAAAGCGGAAACTAGGATCTAAAAAAGATTGATTTCCCCTCTGTTAACTCTCACTCTCCGAAACAAAGAGTTCGGAGGGAAAGGAAATAAAGGATTGTAGCGTCATTGTTAACTGTGTTTGGATTTATTGATATTCTACCGTAAAAAAAAAGTCTAGTGCAAAAAATGGTCATGATATAAAGAACAAAAAATTATAACAAAGGAAAATATATATAAGATTGTTCAGTTGATATGCTGTAAACAAAGGAATAACAACAACAACAACAACAACAACAACAACAACAGTAATAATGAAACCCCAATTGGATTTTATGCTATCTGGGTTAGACCGATGTTATTCAATGCAATTTCATATAGAGCACGGTACTGATCCACAGGGCCACCTGCGCGTTCCCAGCCCATCGATAGTGCACTCCTCATCAGCCTTGTCAAGAATTTCTCATGCTCTGCTGGCGATTGCTGAAGCCGCCTCCAATCTTTAAGTGCATCGCTAATGGCTGCTGTCAGCTGAGCATGTGCATCCGTCGCAAAGGCATCAAAGAGATAGCTGTTGAACCTCTCTTCCCTAGGTATCTCTTGAACTTGCTGATCAAGTGGAATGTATTGCTGCTCACGCTTGGCTTCCTCAAGTTCCTGCTGTTGCCGAATATCATTGGGGTTGGGACGATCCACCAAAAACTCAGAGAGACCACCTACACCGGACGAGATGACGGTCGATCCAAATAAGAGACCTTCTGCTGCGACTAGGCCAAAGCTCTCAGTCAAGGAAGGGACCAAAAGGAAATCTGCGGCAACACGCCAGAAGATACCCCAGTCATCTTGGGTTTTGGCATCTGAAATCACCACAACTGTTCCTTTAAAGAGACGCTCCAGATTGTTGACAAGCTTGACTGGGAAATTATTAGGTTGTCCCATAATCACAAACTTTCCTCCATGTTCTTTGATCGTCTGCGCAGCAGTAGTAAAGAATTCGAGACCCTTGTTGTACTGGAAACGGCCAATGAAGAGCACGAGTGGTTTTTTAAGATCTTGCTCTGTCAAAAGACCTTTTGAATACAAATAATGTTTAGCAGCCTCCTTGGCTGAACGGATTGTTGGATTTGGTGATGTTGAGATAACGGTGTTTGCTTCTTCGGGTTTGACTCCAATAGCGGTCTCGTCCGCACCCATCACCTCATTTGAAGGGAACGTCAGCTTCTTGTCTTGCAACACAGGCATGGTCCATGGGTTGAGCCTGCTGAAATCCACGCCGTTCGTAATGCCAACAAAGAGGTTCTTCTCTGCTTGGTTCAATACACTTCCGAGGACAAGTTCCTTCAGATAGAAATCCAGCCTTCCTTCAACGATATCCTTGGCCATTGTCTTTGACACGAATGTGACTGCATCTGCGAGATCAATGCCCAAAGCAGAAGTGAACATGCGATGGCCATGACAGTAAGGTGAAATGCCCTCCATCTGTAAATACATGTCTTCTTCTTCATCGTCAGAGTGAACTTCTTTAAACATGAATTTCTGTACATTAACAATCTCATTCGAATATTGCAGCTCATCCAGATAATCATGCAAGGTGTAAATTAAGGCTGGAGGCTCCTCTCCCATAGCGCCTCTGTCGATGAGCTGTTGCAGATAATGTAAAGCCAGTGCGTTGGTGGCACCGTGAACATGAACAACATCAATAACACGGGTTGCGGCAGCTGCAAAAAGAGAGATATCGTTGTTCTTGTTTTGGTGCTGGATAAAGGTAGCAACGGCCTTGGAAAAATATAGATCCTTCCATTCGCTAGGAAGACCTTTGGGACTATAATAAATCTCTTGCACGTTTTTGCTTTGGAAGGCACGGTCAAATGGATAGACACTGCCGGGACCAATCAGCCAGATGGTGACGGGTGTGATGAGTCTCTTGTCGTTAACAAGGTCGCTGGGCTTGAAGGGGACTGGGAACTTCATTTTGTGAACACTGAAAACAAGATTTTGAATGCGTCCATGTTTATCCTTGACATCGAGAGGGAGGGTGACAGCAAGTTTGATGTCGAGACCGGGGATGGAGTCTAGCATGGAGTAATGTGGCATAACAACGTTGACCTTTTGAGAGCGTGCCCGCTGTTGTGCTGAGGCTAATGCTGTGACTACCATACCAAGCCCGCCCATGGTAGCTTGACCAAACTCTTTAGTAACATGATAGACTTGGATCTGTTTCTTGTATCTTGCAGTAGGATCTAAAGCCAACCCCTGATATTCAACCTTTCTGAAATCGCGTGAATCTATAAATATTCGGATATTGAAACTATGTATTAGTTGCAGGAGTCGGGGCGTCTTTTAATTGCTGTAGTTTCTATAGGACATTGTTGTCTTTTCTTCTCCGTCATTGTTCTTTCCAGCTACCCTCCCGATCCACTTGATATGCACAGATGCATAGAACATATCCATATATCCCATGTCCATGTCCAATTGCCCCGTTCAGGTGTATGCATCAGTGTACCACAAAAATAATACTCGTTGGATAAAATGTTATGGTTCCTGATTTGGAAATAGCTCACTACGTCAACACAAAACAAGCAAGTAGTTTTTCGACCCCTTGATATCTGCTTCGTCTCTTTCTCCTTTCCTCTACTGTTGATCACTATCACACAGCCATGTTCTGTTTGCTCTTTTTTTTTTTTTTTTTTTTTTTTTTTTCCTTTGATGATAAGAATAAAGGAGCAAATGAAAAAAAAAACACTGCCTAAATTGCAGTTATTGATGTGCTATGCCGTTGCTGAATGTTGCTGTTATCAGGGCTGAGCAGGTTCAAATCATATTGGGTTCTTTGACAGAGAATTCTCTTTTGTCCTATATCTATTTTTATGGCATTTGAACCTTACCAATTTGGATCTGGTCCGGTAGGGAGTAAAGGACGCTGGAACCGATCAATGCTATCAACCCTTCAACAAGGGCAAAGATCAAGAGTACTGCTGCTGTGTAGCTCCACCATTTCCATCGTTTGGTCGATGATGAGGATGAGAGTGAATAGATGGTATTGTTGAGCTTGGATCGCTTTGAGTATGCGTTATTGCCAAGGGAGAGTGAATGATCCATAGTTGAGGAGGATGAAATCCCTGGGAAGTATGGTTCGTTCTTGGATCCTGTCCCGATAGAATTGGACGACGAATCATATCCTCCATTGATGCTACTGGTGGTTGTGGTGGTAGTGGTATGAGAGTGGGTCATGGTCAAGGAGACTGAGGCGGAGGGAGATCCGGGCCTACTTGCAGTATTACTGCGGTTCAATAGGCCTGCACTGGGACTTCGATGAATGGTGTGATTATGTTGTGTAGCTACATTCTCCTGTGATGGCGCGGTGCTGCCGTTGGAGAATTGTGTCCGTTGGGACATGACTTTAGATGATGAGGATAACGATCGAGCTTCTTTTCTAATCAGCGAGTGATCTTTGAGTGAAGACCAAGAAAAAGGAAAAAAATAAAGAGAAGAGAAGAGAAAAGAGAGGAGTCTAGAGGATCGAGACAAAATTTTTGAATATTAAAAGAACGCAGTAATGACAGGTCTAGTCTATTAGATGAGAGGAAAATAATAAAAAAAAAGTCGATGATGAAAAATGAGGAATGAAAAAAAAAAAAAAAAAAAAAAAAAAAAAAAAAAGAGAGAGAGAGAGAGAAAGAGAGGAAGAATTGTTTGGACCACACAAGGTCAGGCAAGGAAGGAAAGAAAAGGTTTGAAAGAGGAGAAGGAGAGGAAAAGGAAAAGAAGGAGAAGGATTCGATGATGTGTGACGAACGAATAGCTTTTTTTACTTTTTTACTTACTTTTTTACTTTTTACTTACTTTTTACCTTTTTACCTTTTTACCTTTTCCAGTGGACGTTAATGACTCTTTTCCTTCCACCTTGTTTTCTTCTTCTTATTCCTGTCCCTATCCTTATTCGTTTCTTTCTCTTTTCATTTCAACCAAGGAAGGATGGCATATGCATTCTGGTGGATTGAATCCGTAGTATATTCATTTCACTGCAAAATGATCTAAACATTATTCTATCGTCACTCTTCTGCAAACATAAACGATATGGTAATCACTTCATATTCAGCTCAGCTTGTTGAGAAACAGAGTAAGAGTGCTATGCTTATATACATATATATACTATATACAATATACAATAAACAATAATGTGTTTATAACACCACATTTTCATTATATCATATATTTATATCATCCATCAATGTCATCCAAATATGTATAAAAAGGTTGTTCTTTTGACATTTTGCATTGTATGACAGAATCCTTTACTTCCTTTACATGTTCATCTCAGTCCAGCAGATCTCCCATTGCTCTCAATTCTCTTTTCCCCCTGGAATAAAAATGCAATTGAATTAGTTTCGGACTGCGTTTTAAAATAGTCTAGGGCAATGATTTAAATAATTTATTTTTATTTTTGCAGGAGTCTAGTCTCTTATTCCTGACAATTTATATTTATATATATTTCATGTATACATGTATACATACAATATGCTATGTTATATTTATATTGACACATATATATATATATATAATACTGAATAAACAACTGCACCGTACCTCAACGTTGATCTATCTGAGTTGGGGTATCCAGGTTCCCAATTCATATCTAGCGGAATCTCTATCAAATGACGATATCCTTTAGATTCCAAAAATCTGTATCCAGTTATCCAAATGAACACTCACTATGACTGCAACTGTCCCCGTGACATGTACTCATGTCACACCCAAGCCACATTGTCACACACCTCGCCTCCCCAGAGTATTTTTTTTTAAGTGTCCTCTATCTTGTTTCTCTCACGACCACCACAATAATATACCAGTCTCTTCCTCTCCTCCATTGACGCTTATCTGGCGTCCTCGTCCTAATCTCTCGTCCTTTTTGACTTCGACTTGACACGAGAACGAAAACTATACAAAGACTAAAAAAAAAAAAAAAAAAAAAAAAAAAAGTGACGTTAGAAAACTACACATTCTTACCTGCTATTGTATTTTAATAATTCAAAACGAATAGTTCCAACTCTCCTCATCCTCTGCGCTTTTCCCCGTCCCATAATTATCTTGTTCTTTACCTTCTCGCCGGCTGTAGTGCTAACCGCTGATGGTTGCGTCATCTTCGGTTCCCAACACGGCTCCTGTCATTGATTGGGCAGATGATACGGATGACGAGATCGATTTTGGCGCCCCTGTTTTCTCAGATGATGAAGACCTGCCAGCTTCCTTGACAACAGGGATTACAGGGCTTGGAGGCTCATCGACCCCGTCATCCACAGTCGATAGAAAGGATCATCATAGTAATGATATCAATGATAATAACAACAATTTTCAAAAATATGAACGGAACACATCATCTTCCACTTCTTCCTCCTCAAAGACACGGTATACAGCAGGATTTGAAGACGGCTCCAATCGATCTCTGGATAGGAAAACTCAAAATGATTCCTCACTTCAGACAATGAGCAGTCGTGCTCGAAACAGAGACCCATCATCGATACCCTATCGTGATGCTCCAAACAGCCGTCATGAATACTCTTCTCCCGCTCGAAATTTGGCTAGATTTCAAGAAAAAGAACGGGAAGGCAGCTGGAGGTCGGATGGACGTCGAGAGTCCTCTTCCCGCTCATTCTCTTCCACCCATGAATCATCACGGGATGATGGAGGCTCTCGATGGACCAATAGGCATAACGAAGGAAGAGACAGAGACAGAGACAGAGATAGGGACAGGGACAGGGACAGGGACAGGGACAGGGACAGGGACAGGGACAGGGACAGGGACAGGGACAGGGACAGGGACAGGGACAGGGACAGGGACAGGGACAGGGACAGGGACAGGGACAGGGACAGGGACAGGGACCGACACCAGGACTGGGGTAGGGAAAAAGACCTTGGATCAGGACAACAACGGACACCCAGACAGGTTATTCCATTACCACCAAAGCCACCCGCGGCGCTGGATGCCAACAATCAATCTCGCAATGATCGTAGTCGTTCGCCACCCCACCGATCACATTCTCCAATCTCAGGAGCAGGATCAGAACGTCGATGGGAAAACTCGAGGCAGCATCCATCTTCACCTTATAGAGGCAACAGCAGCAGTAACAACCACTCATCTCATTCTGGACTGACAACACGATCCTATAGTCCCACTCGTCATAGTCATACATCAAGGGCACATATGGACCAAGTGTCACAAGGAAAAGATCACCAATCTCGTCGACCCCGAGAAAGTGATTCAGAGGGTCGATGGGAAAAGACACCACACGAAGACAAACCATACCCAAAACTGCCTCCAGCGACCGTCAACGCTTCATCACCCAGAGATGATGTAGTTCACTTTATGCGGCGGGAAGGCCGCACTACAGAGTCGAATAACCAAGACAGAACACCATCAGGAACTATGTATCATGAGCGGCTTGAGGCAAATGATGCACATGCAAGGCGGCATCGTAGTGCTGAAGGACCTGAAAGCTTAGGTGATCGATGGGAAAAGAATGCAGTACGGGAACCGGATTTGCCGTATCCTGAACGGTCTCATCAGTCCCCTGCCAACTATCATCATCAAGGAAGGAATGATCGATGGGGAAAGAACGAAACACATGGGTTGAGTACTCAACATGGCCAAGGCGATCGATGGGAAAAGAACTCGGCTTTGGAGCTGGATCGTCCTAATCATGATCGTTCCCATCCAACTTCATCACCATCAAGTATTAGCAATAACTCTGGAAAACATACTGTAATGAAAACGCGCGGACAAAGCGGCACATCACCGTCCACATCCTCCCCAAACCATGACAAGCACTCGCAGCGTGGCCAGCGTGGTAAAGGTAGGGACAGGGATCAACACAAGCGAAGATCAAAGGACCAACCACTGTTGGCCTCGGATATGGAGGAGGATCAAGACAAGGAGGAAGGTTCGGCTGTGCCATGGTGGGAACAATCAACCTATGGCAAGGCCAAGAAGGCAGAGCCTAAAAAGGAGAGCTCTCAAACTTCTACAGAACAAAAGGAATCGAACGATGCGAATAAAACAGGTGCCTCCGAAGGGACCCAGTGGTGGGAGCAGTCGACTTATAAGGTCAAGCCTAAAGCCAATGCCACATCTAAGGAAGCAAGTAATGCCACATCCCGTGGTCAGGATGCTGAGGCAGATATTATGGCAAAGCGAAGAGCACTTGGACAGCAGGTGCCTGTTTCAGGCATAGAGGCATTGACGCTCGTGAGCCGTGATGACTCAGGGTAAAGGAAAGAAAAGAGGGGAAAAAAAGAAAAGAAATCTATAGCCATGGAGCAAATAGAAAAGAAGTGGTGCCGGTGCCAGTGCCGATGGCGTTGTTATACAATGGATGTGTCCAAGAAAAAGAGACAGTAAAAGCATACTTATGATGGAGCGCTGGAAGATTTATTCAAAGAGAGACTGAGATAACATAGATGGCAAATTTATTCAGCTCAAGCATTATTCCCCACCTTCTTAATTATTCATTTAAAAATCTCATATTCATTTACTGAGCTCTGTCATTTCTAGTTGATCATATACACCCTTCTTTTTTCTCTTTTTTTTTTCTTTTATGGTACCTAATATTCTATGCTATAACATCGTCCTTGATAGATCAAGTCATAGCCTTAAAACCCGTAGTGTACAAGAGCGAGTCTTCTCAGAGATTAAAGCAATGGTAAAAAAGTTTAGAATAAGAAAAAAAAAAAATGATTGAGGATGTACAACTACAACCTTTCTTAATGTGTGGATTGTTTTTTCTTTTCCTGATATTTCAATTCAATCATATAAAAAGATCTTGCGATATGAAGATCGCTACGGAGACAATAAATTGGAACCGATTCCACCAAGGACACAGCAGGCAGAGGCCATTGACAAGATCGTAGAGAGTTTCCGGAAGCTTCGGGAAGGCCTGTTTTCCACCGAGACTCGAGATGCCTTTGCAGCAGAAGGTATAGATATATTATTTGGTATTCAAAAAAAAAAAAAAAAAAAAAAAAAAGAGTAGAAAGGTATAGTGGAGCTCAGTTCAGTATTCTTGTTTGTCTGTTTGTTTGTTTGTGCTTAATAGTTTATGAAGAGTCCGTTCGCTACAGTTTATACGCCGGAAATATACCCGAGTTGACCAAGGCATTACATTATCTTGTTCAAGATTTACACCCAGTTGTCTATAAGATTGACTCGACGACGCCTTTATCTTTGACTATTCCTATCAAACGCCAACGGTTTTTGGGACTTTATATTTTGTTCTATCTGGCAAGGCCTGCACCCTCAGTAGTGGGGAAAAGGACTGGTCCAACGCCTACTGCACAGACAATGGTTCATCCAAAGACTGAGACTGATCGATTGATAGTACAATTACTGAACGTATATGACCAATATCGGAAACAGCAATTATCGTCGTCTTTTTCATTGGCCTTGGTATCAACGGCACCAATATCGAAAATATCAAATCTCTGTTCAGAACTCTTGTTTGCATTCACGTATTGGAAAAGCCTTCGGGAAGGCAATTGGGTCCAAAGAGAACGACTATTGACTGTTGAGGTGACTGGATTGCCTCAACAACAACAGCAACAACAGCAACAAGGATCTGCAACTTGGGAGCAACGACTAATCATTCAGTACTCAATAGTGAATTCTTTGAATTGTGCTAGAGCCAATACTGTGGCGATGATGAGTAAAGCCTATTATTCTTTACCAATAACTTCGATGGCTCGCGCTGTTGGGCTGACAGGGTCCAACTCTGAATCTGGAAAGACAGTAACCTCTTCTAAAGACAATGTTGTTGCCTCTGTTGTAGATGAAAAGATAAAGGACCAGTGGCTCAAGAAGATGCAGGCATCGTACGGACTAAATTCGTCCATTGTCATACGCGATGACCAACTCATGTTTAAGGCCAAGGCTTAAAATAATAATACTGCCATGTTTAGAAGCGTTCAGACACATCTTACATATCTTACATATCAGAATCTTTAATTACTGTTGCTTCATCAATAAATAATAAGTTCAATAATGGTTAGAATATCTTTTTTTTATTTATTTATATAGAATGAAGATGTATGCAAGCTTACTATCCTGATTGCTCTGGGAGTAATCGTTAATGGTAAATACGTGTGAACAAATGCTGGTCATACATTGGTGGCATTATTAATAACTTTTCATTTTAATGAATATATTTATTGAAATCTATTATTACATACTCTAATTGTTGTTTTTTTTCTCGCGCGAATGATGTGGAGGGTCGTGAACTGTGCAGGAATTGAAGTAAGAAGGTAATAATTCATCCAAATAAGAAGGGAAGGAGGGATCATGGACCCTTTTTTATATGGTCTTGCTTTTTTTTTTTTTTTTTTTTTTTTTTTAAACCTTGATATCAGCAACCTCGTACACCTCAAAGTCTTTAGGGTAATTGCCCTTGCTAAGCTTGCGCTGAGCAGCAACGACGACCTTGTAGCTGCCAGAGGGGACAGAAATGGCAGAGGTGGCATTGAGGCTTGCAAAGACCTTACCATCCAACCAGCTGAAGGTACGGATGGTGGGCTTGTTCGTATCGGAATCAATATTCTTGTCACGACCAAAAGGAGAGGCAACGGGTCCAAACTGAGTGTTTAAATAGCCGACGAACTTGTTCTTGCTGTTGAACAAGCGAAGGGAGAGCTCCGGGGTGTGGCTTCCGAGACGAGTGGCAATGATTGGCTGTTCAACAGAGAAGTCCAACTTGTGACCCTTCTCAATATCGCTGATCTTACCAGACTCCTTGTCGGCGACAAAGAAAGCAGGGAGACCAAAGTCGGTGTCAAGCATAGGGACCTTAGCAACATCACCCTTCACACCAGCATATGGGATACGAACGGGGATAGCGTCCTTGCCTTGAGGAGTAGCAACGATATAACCAGAGTAGAAGGGGAATTCATTTGCCTTGCCAGTCGAAGGCTCCTTGAACTGGACCTTGATCTTGGCAGTCTGGCCAGCACGGACGGAAACCTTGGCCTGCGAGAATTTGACAGTAGCCTTGTGGTTCTCCAGGATGGGATCGGGTAATGGGAAGGAATTGCCACCACGGTAAGAAACAGCAGACTCTGCAACTTCATGGCTGAGGTGGTAGACGATAGTGCGCTTGCCAACATTCTTGATACGAACATCAACACTCTTGCCGGTAAAATGGACAGAATCCAAGAGCTCAATCCTATCTGGGGAGAAAATGGTCTGAACAGAAACAGCGTTCTTGACATTGACAAGACCACTTCCTTGCTTGGCCACTGGTGCCAGAACACTGTGGTTGAAGAAACTACCAGGAACAGCAGTGTTCATCAAGATTTTTCGAGCATCTTGGCCCCGAAGAACCTTCTTGTGGGCGCTGTAGAGAAGAGCATGAGCACCGGCGACATATGGGGCTGACATTGAGGTACCGGATTCAATAGCATAGCTTCCCAAGTCAAGGGGGTAGGTTGAGAGGATGTTTCCACCAGGTCCAGCAATATCTGGCTTTATGTGGAGATCACCATCAAATCCCCAAGATGAAAAATCTGAAGGATGACCGCCACCCTCAACTCTGAACGACTTCTTGCCAGAAAACCATTTGAGAGTACTAGCAGAGTCCTTCTTGTAGGCAGCAAGTATATCTTCAGCAGCACCAAACTCAATAGAAGCCATGGGGAAATCAGGGTTGCCCCCAAGGTTACTAAGACCCAAAGGAACGCTCTGGACTAACATACCGGCTGCACCAGCAGCCTTGGCAGCAGCGCCACGGCCACCAGACTTGCAACGCGTGGTATCACCATGGACAAGTACAACCTTGCCGGAGATGTTCTGGCCAGCGTATGAGGTGGGTAAGCATCCATCGGAGAGGGCACCGTCTTTCTCAAAAACAGGAACAAGAGTAGCGCTGGCAGGGAGGTTGATGATCTTATTCCAGGCTTGGGAGACAGCATAGGGATGCTCAACTCCGGCGTATGAGAAATAGTAGTAGGAACCAGCAATATTGTCGTACGAGGCAACTGAGGTTGAGAGAGCACCTAAGCCAGAGTTTCCAACCATCCAGACACCCTAAGGAAACAATCAAAAGTATACAAAGGCGTGGGAAACAAAAAGGTGAGAAACGAAACCTTTATAGTTCAGAGGTGGAATTAGCAGATGTTTACAATCCAGAGCATTGTGTGCACTTACATCGTCGCCATTGTTACCGGCAGAAGCGACCACAGTCAAGCCAGAAGCGGTCAACCTATCAGCAAGGACAGCGATGGGAGTGGACCTGAAGGCGGAGCCAGAGCCGAGAGACATGTTGATAATGTTCATACCTTGGTTGAAAGCGAGTTCCATGGCCTTTCAAGTAAGAAAATGGAAATAATCAAAATTATTAGAAAAAAGAGTTAAATCTCTACCTTAATTGAATTAATTGAATGTGGTAAAAAGTAACTTACCAGCATGATGATATCAGAACTGCCAGAACCGGCGCATGAGAAGATTCTGTAGGCACCAAAGGTGACTTCAGGAGCGACACCGACGAAGGGCTGAGGAGCACCGACCTTGCGAGCGTCAGCGCCAATGATACCAGCAACATGAGTACCGTGGCCATTGCAGGTATCTCTGGGATCTAAATTTTTTGAAGTAAAGAAAAGTATAATTGTTAAAACAGACTAGGTCAGACCAGGCCAGACACCAAGAGATTGATTTCAATGGCTTGCGGATCGACATTAGAAGCTGAATGGTATGAAAAATTTCCAAGTCTTCTCCTATGCGAAAAAATACGTACCAGCGTCTGGGGTAGGGATATATTCCTTGTCATAATCTTCACCGACAAAATCCCAGCCATAACGGACACGGCAGCCCTTGCCGAAGCAACCACCGAGAGCAGGGTGTTTGTAGTCAACTCCAGAGTCGATGACACCGACCTTGATGCCTTTTCCAGTGTACTTGAAGGCCTTTTGGACATAATCCACGCCTGTCATCTTGTGTGCAGAGGTCAAATGGGGCTGGGCCTTATCTTCATTCGAGAGATCGGGCTTAGGAAGTTGGTAACGCTCAACTGGCCAGACACGCTTGACACCTGGAATCTTGGCAATGTCCTCGCCGGTATGGCCAGACTTGACCTGGATCGAGGCTCCATTGAAAAGATTGTACTGGCCACGGAATTTGAAGTCTAGATCCTTATGGCTGGTCAAGAAGGTGTTGGCCTTCACCTGATCAACACCATCTTCAAACTCGATGATGAAGGCACCAGGGATCTCGTCAACATTAGGACGGATTTGGCTAGGATTAAACTTGCCAGCAGAGACAATGGATGTAGCAGCAGCGAGGCTGAGAAGAAAACTAATTTTCATTATTAGAAACTATGACTGATAGAGAAAGAGGTAACAGGAGTTGAGAAGAAATGATTGAAGATGGGGAGGGGATTAAAAGGAAGAAGAGTTTATTGACGGGATGAGCAACGAAGGTCAGGGAAGGGGGGAGAAAGGAAGTAATGAACCTTGAAGACAGTAAAAGGGAGATCAAGAATGCGATATCTAAGGAACATGATAAAAAGCGGACATGGCCGTCTTTTTATACCCTACCAATTAGTTTCTCTAGAGTGTTTTAGTGAGTAAATGCAAATGGTTTTTCAAAACGGATGGGTTCTCATCACATTCCGGTTGACTCTGGTGCTCAAGAGGTTTTCTCATTAACTTTAATTTTATTCTGTTTGTGGGTTTGTGTACGCAGCATCCTTTAAAAAAAGATAACTGAAATGGGAAATAATATGAAAAAGATATGCACCACCTCTGCCTGTTATTGTTATTGCTGTTGCCGTTGTCGTTGTCGTTGCTGTGCGAATGGAATCCAATCAATGGTATATATTATCACATTTGCTTTTTTATTTTTTTTTATTTTTTTATTTTTATTTTTTCCTTTGAGACCCTTGGGGGTAAATGTCTTGAATAATAAAAAAAAAAAAAAAAAAAAAAAAGTGGCAAATGTTAACACTACACATTCTAGCCCACACTTATTCTCTCCTTTTCTTCATTACTATTTAGAAATGTATGAAAAAGGAGGGGCCAAGACCTGGCAGGGATAATTCATTTGAGCCAACTGAGCCCACATTTGACAAAGGGCCTTACTGCTCTCTTCAATTACTTTCTTGTGCATGCTTATTCATAATTTGCAAAAAAAAAAAAAAAAAAAAAAAAGCACGCGCTGTCGGTCCAATTAGACGCACCAGGTTCGATTGTAAAAGGAGCGCTCACTTTTTTTTTCCAGGTTGGAAATTCCCTGGTTAGCGTTTGTGTTCAAACGCTACTTTGCATTCTTGGGAAACTATCTTTGAAGGTACACAGTATACATTTTCTCCTACAGTGGCATTCTATGTGAAGGTACAGCTAGCATTCATTTTGACTTTTAAATGGTGAGAAAGACCTGATGCCTTTTTCTTTCTTTTTTTTTTCCAATATCTTTAGTGCAGAGATCATGATATAGCCCGATTTAATTTAAAAGTCCACACGAGATCACAATTAGTTGAACTGGGCAAATGTCAAGTATATAAAAGATAGGACGAATGGAGACTAGATTCAGTTGGCGAAAGGAGAAGAAAGGCTCTCTATGGCGCATTCAAGATCCATTACTCTCCCACAGATTGCATCTGTATTCATAAACAAAGCAAAAAGAAATGTAACGTTTTTTGTAGCGAACGAGATTTGTTTTCACATTGACACAGTGACACATATTCCCATCAGAACAAAAAGAACCGACCCTTGCATGCCATAAATATAAATATATGTTATAAATTTAATTGTTCACCCTGAGCTATCCTCAAAAAAAACAATCCGTTTTTTTTGGCTTGTTTTCCCTTGCCCTGAAATCACCCTTCCTTGCTCTGTGGTCACCCTTTGAATGGACCCGTCCTCCGGAAGCAATTCCGTTCAAATGCATCTTCTCGACAAATAGTGCTCCTGCTCTTATCGTGATACAATGTACATACGATAGAAATGTATATTGTATCTATTTAAATATATACGTTAATAAAATTTATTTTCCACTGCTTATTTTGATTAATGGAAGCGTCCCTTGTTTCTTGGTACACGTGCATGTACTGAAAAGGAGTAAAAAAGGTTTGTTAATCGACTGTCTGTGCCTTGGACATTGTTCTTTGAGATGAGTGAATATCCTTGACAGAAAATAAGATTCGCTCAGGGTCGTTTAATCCTGGCTCACTTTTTACGCCCTGTAGCTGGTGAGCCCAATTTCAGCTGCGCATCCAGATCAGTCTCTCAATGACAGGCAACTAGCCCATCGCGAAAAAAAAAAAAAAAAACTTTAGTCTACCATTGATATACCAGTATAGACAGGTTCAGGCTCATTAGGAAAAGGGAAAGCGGAGATGTTTTCTATGGGGGACGCTAGTCAAGGACATCAAAGTTGTTTTTGTTATTGTTGCCAGGCGGGAGCCTTTTATTAGAGACCCGCCATGACCGTCACAGAATGTGACCTTATGAACAAAAATGGAAGTGCCCCTGAGGTGCACTCCCAAGTCTTGGTATATACGCAACAATTCCCCCAGTTTCTAAGGCCGTTATAACGCGAGGTAAGAGGAAAATAGAATATGCATGGATATTTGCGAGGAAAACCTCCTTGAGGGTAGAATTTAAACTTCATGTGAAACCTAATCATATAAAAACTGGGTTGATGAAAGTTAATTGGACAAATATGCCCGTCCTACGGTCCAAGGGATAGTTAATAAGCACCACCCTGTTTATGCTGTGTTCCCTTCGAAGACTTGTGCTGACCGTGGTGTGGTTGTACTCTATAATTGAAATGGCCCAATCAAAAGGAGCGAGCAGCAGTTGTTCCGAGGGATAGAGTCCTCGGTAGGAAGCCATGAACACATTAATGCATACTATTCCATATTTTTTTGTTTTTTTTATTCAAATTGAGTACTTTAAAATAATATTGTTTATGACCTTTGCCAATACCTTGTGGTGTCGGTACCACCAATAGCACTCTGAGCCGATACTGTGTTGATATCGCCAATATCACCCTCTGGTGTCGCAAAGTTACACAGCACAAAACAGGACGTGTTTAACAGCTAATAGGCACAATATTGAAATTGGCGTGTACTTATCAGACTACACACACACCCAAATCACTGGCCTCATAAAAAAAAGTTTTAACAAGAAGTGGAGGCGGTATAGGCTCGTAAAGGGATTGGTACAGATTGCTATGAAAATAAACAGAGGGGAGTGATGGAGACGCGGAACAAATTAATCAACTTTTCTGAATCAGACAAAAAGTCATTCATCAATTATGAGCTCGACACTTCTTGCTGTTGGTGACAATACTTTGCTAGTTCCTACGCGCCTCTACGCGCCTCTACATGTCTTTGAAGCCCATAAACTTCTCTGGATCGAGACTGATTATGCTCTATTGTGTAGTCTATTTCTTTTCAACGATCTACATACCCCTTCTCTCCACTCCTAGTCCTTCAATGTAGCCACGTTCCTCATCGTAGTCCCCCACAATGACTTCCTTTCCAGCTCGGGTGACACTAAAAGGCTTCTTCTTATTAGGCTTCTTTTTGTTCTTTGTGCCTTTGAGTGTCTCTGCGTCCTCTGTGCATTGTTGGTGTTGAACCACTGTCGAAGCTTGCATCTGGCACAACGCTTCATACTCACAAGCTGACCCTTTATGACACGGCTTTGCCTCTTCTGATAACTTGGACTCATATTGCAAATAAGTCTTAAACAACTCGCGGTCTTCCTTCATTCTCTCTACAGTTCTGTGCCAAAACGCTGGTGACAACGGATCTTCTGGATCAAGTGGGTCCGCTGGATCAGCATACGTTTCTCTGGCTGAATATTCGTGCTTCCATTCTGGCTCCATGTCATTAGCCTCCCAATAAGCTCCTTGCCCAATGATATCTGCTACAGCTGTATGCGTATTTAGGATTGAAAATGTCTTTGCATCGACATCATACCAGCGAATAGCCTACAAAAAAAAAAAAAAAAAAAAAAAAAAAACAAAAGTTGATCGTGTTTTTAGGTTAATGGCACGATTGAAAGACTATCGTTTTTTTTTACGAAAACAAAACAAAACAAAAAAAAGCTTAATTGAGATGAACATCTTACAGGATTGGATCTATCAAGTGGAGTGACACTTGGGCCCTGATAGATGACATTGAGAGCAGACTCTTCGGTCTGTTCAAGCGCATCTGGGTCATGAACGACAATAAACTTGTCCTGATGATAATGACCTGTAAAGATTCCTGCAATCACATGCGGAGAATATCGAGCAACAATCTTTTGAAAGAGCAAAGAAGAGCGAGGTAATGACCTGGTGATAGGTGCCATGTGTCCCATGATCCAGACTAGACAATGTTAAGTTTATAGACATCATCTGTAAGCCATGTTGGATGTCAAGACAAGAAAAAAAAGGAAAAAAAGCACATAAGAATAAACCACAGATAATGCGAGATATTTTTTTAAGCCCAAATACTCCATTTACCTCGTTCACCACGATCCTCGCTGTCTTGAAGTTCTAGAACCAGATCATGAAGCATCCCGCTGGGATCATCCAAGTTGGTGTCCAGCATAGTGAAGAAGTTGCGGACATAATATAAATCTGTATTTAAGGTGATCAATTTGAGGCCATCCATAGGCCTTGTCATAAACATGGCGTTGTGTGAGCGGGCGTATTCAGCTTCAATAGATGTGATCCAATTATTCTTTTCCCAGATCCCTGCCACATGATCATATAACCTATTCTCAATTATATATATATTAATCAATACGGTTATCACGAGAATATACACAATATAACTGCTGAAAAAAAAAAAAAAAAAAAAAAAAAAAAAAAAAAAAAAATTTGCTACCATTTATGAGTAATATAAGAGTCCGGCCTTTGTCGTCCAGGAGCCTGATCACTAGGGTACGAGTCGTGGTTGCCCATAGCAACATACAACTTTAGATCTTGGAGATACTTCTTGAAAAGCTCATAGCTCCTGATTTCCTCGTCCGCCACATACTTTTCACTGATCATCCAAGCATCATGGCTCACAATATCGCCAGTAAACAATCCAAAGCTCGCATTGGGCACAAACTTGGGAATCGTCTCCAGAGTGTTCAGTCCTAGTGCAATGGGCGTATCACATTTACCGTCCCCCCATTTCGATGCTCGTTTCTTGATCGGCCCTGGATCGTTCCAGGAACCATAGTCACGACAACAAATGTTGTGACTGCATTTTGCTTCTGACCCTACTTTATACAAGGGATCCAGATGCCAGTCTGAAAAATGGAGGACTTGGATGGTCTGTCCACTGGGCGCTGGTTGCACAGCATTGACAGGTTTAGCTTTTGGGAAGGCTATGTCTGCAGGTTGGTGCAAAGGCACTGGACATGATCCTGGGAAAGAATAGGCACAGGCATAATATCCATCTGATCCCTCTAGGTTCATCTCTGAGAAAATCCCCACCAACTGTTCACTAAGGCGCTCCATCAGACCTGCACAGGCATCCAATCGCCTGAATGAATATTTGGCACAGAGTTCTCTCAGGACACCAGAGAGGTACTCAGGTGCCTGTAGAGAAAATTCCTTTGCCATTCGCATGCCCCTCTGACACATCTGACATGGATCTAATTCAGTTGAATTGAGAAGATCCTCCATATCATCAAAGACTTTATTTGCCAGATATAAATGGGTTCTATGAACGTCAATGTCGTTGTCGATTGATTGTCTCTTGCTCAAAGTCGCATTTCTCATTAAGGAGGCTGGGAGAGGGGCTGCCAACGTAGGTGTTGAGCATATTGCAATCAGCCAGGACATACAAGACACTGCTAGTAGCAGCAATCTTGCAGCATTGAAAGTGTAATGTAACTGCTGCTTCGCAAAATGCATTGTCATTTCAAAAAAGAAGAATGTTGTGCAGTGGATGAAGAGGATTACATTAACAGGAGTACAAAGATGCGATGCGTGTGTCTGTGCTTTAAAAGAGTTGGAAAGCGGTGAGGCAAGGTGAGGCAAGACAGTGTCTCAAGCAAACTGTTCACTGCCTCAATAATCTCTATTTGATTTTGTCGAGTCCTTCTTGCAGACCCCAGTTCCTTGTTAATGAGCTATCAGCAAAGATGGTTCGTAATGACCATTTACACATTTACAACATTGATTTCACAATACGTGAAGACATGTAGTACGTTTTAAAGCGATTTTCTTATTGTGTCAAGAACACTCTCTATCCATGGTCAACGAAACCAATGTACACTTATGATGTACCAGCAACAGCCAGTCTATAAGACAAAAATATGCACACAAATATAAATGTAAAGTTAGCATACAAGAATAAAGGGGCAGTGTCAGCATTAATATTCCAAACAAAAACAAAAAAAAATTAAACATAGACTACAGGGACCTACTTCTTCAGATGCTCCATGAACACTTGCAGTGACACATCATCCGTAAAGATGGCTTGTCCCACTGGCACATTGCCGTACTGTCCTCCAGAGACATGTGTTGTTGATGGATTCAACTTGGATAGCAAGAAACGAGCTTGAGATCCATTCTGATCACATACAATGTAGCGTGGGATAGGAAAACGCTCCACTAAAAGCTCCTGTGCACTGACCACTGGTGTCTCTAGCAGTTCCTTAAAGTTTTCATACCCCGGCTGCTCGTGATAGCCAGCCTTCCTCCATGCAGCAATCGTCTCTCCATGGAAGATGAGAATGTAAAAGAAGGTGTCTAGTAATAATATCGTATCAGGCTTCACCGAGATACTGTCTAGCAGCACTGGCTGAGGCTCGCCCTCAAAGCCATAAGACATGAGTGTAGGTTGGATCATAATCAGCGAGTTGTTGACATCTTCACGATTTAAAACGTGACGGCAATAGGCTGTCTCATCAGGCGAGTTGTTGAAGACTTGCAAGAACTGTGAACGTCGCAGGTGGAACATGAACTGAGGATAAATTGAAAAGTTCTCTGTGAGGCGGAATGTCTGGGGTTCGTCTTTGCGGTACTCGGCAAACTTTTGACACAGCCGAATCAACATCCTATCCAACCAACGCAAGACATCTGGTCCATCATCAATTTCGGCCTTGAAGACAGCAATACGAGCCATGAGGACTGCTGCTGTCTCTTGATCAAATGACTGAGCAATGACGGGGTTATTTCCCTCTGCCCAGCTACGGGCGACAGTAGTCACGCGAAGCTTGAAGAATCCACTAGAATGCTGATAGTGCGTCACAAACTGAATAAGACCACGCGATCCTGGTTGGAGAGACTGACCCTGTTGGTTCACAACCTCAAAGTATATACCATTTGTCGTCTTTGGAGTAACGCTGCACATCTTCCATGCTGAGGTATTGCCTATACCAATCTCAGTCTCACCTACAGACGCAGTTTTCTTGTTGGATGATACTGCATGACCAATCAGTCCACAAATCTTGAGCTCCTTTGTAGTCTAGATAAAATAAAAAAAGAGAATATGTTCATGATCTCTTGTTAATGAGCCTACAATAGAACAAGGAAAAAATAGTGCAAACAAAACTCTATCCATGTCAAATATCGATTGAGTATTGGCCATTGGACTTTACCTGGACAGCGAGCGTTGCATTAAAGCCCATCTTCAGGTTGCCTTCAGCATCCTTTTCAAACAACTTTTGGAAACTCTGTTTGAAAATGGCTGTTGTAAAAGAATCTGACAGAATCATAAAGCCTCCTGTTGAGTTGACCATTGATTTCATTTCCAACAACCCGACTTGATCCAAGCATCCTGCAAAAATATCAACGACGTGGCCATTGGTAGAAATCCTCTTTGCCAATCCCTCATAAAACTATCAAAAAATAGATCGAATGATACATGCCGCAAGTTAACAGGCCATTCGTGAGAAATAAATACTTGGGCTAGAATACTTGCAGATGAATACAATTTTATTCGAAATCGACTCTTACCTTGGATGCCTTCTTGTAGTGCTTCGCATTCTCCTTCTCGATATCATGATGAGATCGAAGGGGCTCTTTGAGATCTGTTCCGACCACCATTCCTGGGCCTTCTGTTGCTGCTCCTCCAACAAAGAGCATGATACGACCACCAGTATTCTGGTAGGTGGCCTCCAAGAGACCAACAGCGACACTCATAGCCACTCCAGAACAACGCTGAGGACGTTTATCTGTGGCTACAGGCCAGGGGTCGCGTTGAAGCTGCTCTAGGATTGAAGATAATGTATACTCACATTGCTGAACCGGGAGCAAAAAGCGCGAATTACCGCTGGGAGCAAAAGGCGCAGGCTGGCCGGGCCGAACTGGCTGTTGAGGGCGTGCTACCTGAGCTGAGAGCCCAAGCATATCTTGGATTTGTTTCGAAGTGTAGTCCTTGTTCCCACGGAAGACATATGATTTCGGACACTCACCATACCCAAGCTCATGAACTTGGGTCTTTTTTTTTTTTTTTTTTTTTTAACACATATCGGTTTATTGTTAGATCAGTAGGAAACACACTTCCATATAACCTTTCTTTGAACTAAATGCATCAATTAAGCTTACCATGGTACCAAAAGTGATAAGGCCGACAAGAGCATGTGGAGGCAACAAGCTGAGTGAGACGACAAGCGAATCCTTGAGTGCTTTGAGATCGTCCTCATCCATGCAGGTATCGACAACATATAGGAATATTGGTGGGACTTGTGCACTCCTGGCAAGAGTATATTCAATAGTTGTATGTTTGGCAAGCAACTCTGCTGGGAGATTGGTATTGGAGATATCGCGATAATGAGGAGGGAACTGGTTACGGTGGAGACAGAAAGGACAAATCCAAAGCTTGCCACGAGGATCGATCTGACTAAAAGATAGGGCAGATTAAGCATCATAGGAGCCATTGAATGCAATAAGTATGGATTTGTATATATATCCATAGAGAGAAGGAGAGAGAGTAAAGTGAGGGAAGAAAAAAAAAAAAAAAAAAAAAAAGACTTACCAGTAAGGATTAAGAATGGCACCACAGGTATGCTGTTTGCAAGTAACAGGCTCATAGTAGATGAGTGGTAAATCATCACGCTCCTTCAGGGGTGTATATAGAGCAGCGATAGGAACAACAGTTCGTGTTGCCTCGATGCGTGATGCAGGCCATGCATTGAATGAGAAGCGAATTCCATCCTGGTCCTCAATCTCCTCAAAGTTCATGGTTGCAGTAATAGTATTAGTGACGGTGGTGGTAGTTGGAGTAGTGTGATGAAGACAAATGGAGAATACTGTAAGAGGGAAATATGGCTAGGAATAAGAGCAATGCAATGGTTATTGTCAGAGGAAGGGAAAAAGGAAAAGGAAAGAAGATGTAGTTTAAAAAAAAAAAAAAAAAAAAAAAGAGATGAGGTCTGTGTGGACGCGCTGGGAAAGTGACACGAACTGAAAATGAATCTGGCCCAACCACGTCCTAAAATTTATTTAAATATACCTTACGTGGAATGCGAGTGCAGCACAATCTTGGCCGGTTATGTCACATGAATCTAATTAATTATTGTGACTGTGTGATTTGTTTGTTTCCAGCATTTTTTTTTGTGGTTCAGTTAATCAGTAAGACAGATTGGAGCACAAGGGTCGAGAAGCATCAGCCTTTTTCTTACTGTCATTACGTTCATTCCGTTGCCTTAATGGTAGCCAACTCCAAAAATTTCAATAGTAGGCCTCGGCCATCTTCTGGAGGCTCTAAAGAAGACTCTACTGATAGTAATAATAATAATAACGTGCCGGGCAAGCCAAGTTCAAAACCAGCAGGAGTAAGGACAGAAGCAAGAATTAAATCAGATATACATACAGGAATAGGAGCAGGAGCGATCCATGGAAACTCCAACTCGAAGACCAATGCTCTTGCTGGCTCAAAGCAATATCAACAGGGACATTTGAAGCAAAAGAATAAAAGTATTAACAGGGGCTCAACAACATCAGCTTCAATTCCACCTGATCTATTTACAGAAGAAGATGCCCCAAGTACATCTGCTAAAGTCAAAAAACCAAAACCCTCAAAAGTTCCCATAGATCCTAATGGTATGTTGTTTAAGAGTGAGGGAATTCATTACAATTGACTATACATTAACAACATAACTGATCGATCTGACAAGACCGAAATCAATTCGCCTATTTTTAAGAGCATATCTCATATAGAGCATTCGTCCGCGGGCTAGCAAAAGATGTTACCTTGACAGAGCTTGAGGGCCGATTTAAATCGTTTGGACAGCCCAGGGACCTTTATCTGGCAAAGGACCTGGACGGATCTTGCCGTGGATTTGGATATATCACTTTGGACACAACACGGAAAGAGCTACAAAAATGCCTCGCGTTATTTAATGGTGCCAAATGGAAGGGAAACGTCCTGAAGATTGAGGAAGCAAACAAAGACTGGCAAACAAAGTAATTGTTCGACTACAAGTCAATAACAGTCCCTCATTTATCGGTTGAGATATATGATAGCCCAGCCTTGCAGTCCAATTGACCGCACCTTTTTATTTCTATATTTTATTTTATCTTGTACACGCTCATAGACGGAAAGAAGATTTGGAGCTTCAAGCGAAGATCGAAAAGAAAGAACAAGAAGCACTACTCAAAAAATGGAAAAGGAATCCAGCAAAACACGCTGAAGATATGTCCTTGATTACAGAAAAGAACATGGATGGGAAGCGAGGTTGGAAAAGAGGGCGCTACGGCCGACCAGTAATCACTATGAAATTAGATCGTGTATGTTCCTCATAATACTCCTTCTATAACTGCCTGCGCATTGTACAACCTTTAAGACTTACTTTTTTTTTTTTTAATGCTCTTTTTTTTTTTTTTTTTTAAAAAAAAAAAAAAAAAAAAAAAGATGACATATGATCCGTCACACTACAAAAATAATGTGGAGAAACTCTTTAATATCGCTGAGAAGCCCTTGCCATTCGACCAATTGATCTACCGAATTGATGAAAACGAACCAAAACCCAAGGGCAAGCATCTTCCCACTGAGGTTGCACTTGCCTCTTTCCTTGCAAAACCGAAGCCTACTCCCATCACTACCAATAGTAATATGGATATGGCAGAAAAGAAGAAATCGGCCGTGCAAGGCAGAGATATAAAGACTCTCTCAACAGACAAAACCTCGGGATTACAACAGTCACTTGACAATGTCAACATAGCAAATGACCGTGCAATGATGGCTTCTGTGCTTGCAGGGCTGAACATGAGCCCGAAAGCATTATCATTAGATGACTCTGACCTTGATGACAATGAAGACGGAGGACCATATATGGAGAGTATTGATTCATCCCTATTACAGGAGACCAATATAGATGACCTCTTCGGTGATGTTGTATTAGACAGTCCTTTAACGTCAAAACTATCTAGAGCGCAGCGAGACTCAAAGCCAGAAGATCTATTTGGAGAGGATGAAGATGAAGAAGAAACAAGGACCAATCAATCACCATCGGACATTTTGGAGGACAATAGTAAAGACGAGCACGATGAGGATCAAGATGAAGAAATGGAAAGCGGAGAAGAGGAAGAGGATGGAGTTTTAGATGAAGACACGATTAAAACGATTGCTCAACTCCAATCCTCATCTTCAACCGGCATCGGAGGTCTCTTTGACTCTGACGACGACAATGAACACGATCGACTTAGTAAGGGCAGTCCAGCGATCGCCACTAAATTAGCTGAAGAATCAAATAACGCTCGTCTGAAGGCTTTAGAGGCTCGAGAGGCTGAATTAGAGGCAGTACGAGAGAGACGGCAGCAATTAATTACATCCACACTATCCAACATCGACTCTAGAGAAAAGAAAGTGGGCCATGTCGTGTTTTCGGACTCTGGTGACGATAGCTATGAAAGCGAAGATTACGAAAAGATGGAAGCAGACCATGCAAAAAAGATGTCCAACATGGGCAAACCCCTCAAAAGTATATTTAACTCGGACTCGGGTTCTGAGGATGAGGATAGGGGTCAAATTCTCACTGACAAAAAGAAGGCGTTGAAGAGTACTACCAAGGAAATGTTTGCTTCTGATGACGAGGACGACGATTCTGGATCAAACAACCTTAGAGAACCATGTAATAAATCCAACAATATGTTCGTGCTCTCTTTGATTGTTCAATCTATATCGAGTGGGGTACTAACTTCAACAGAACATTGAGTGCTATATTGAGCTAAGTTTTTTTTTTTTATTCTCAAATTAATAGCCCTCAATATCAAGGAACAATTTGAAGGCCCCAGTGGCAGAGCCTTATTCGAAATGCAAACTAGAATTGGAACGTCTGACTCGCGTTTCCAGCTCACTAAGGACTTCTTAGATGATCACATTCGTGGCGAAGATGATGTCGATTTTATCGCTCATCAGGATCGCCTCAATACTGGCGGAATTGGCGCGGATATTGAAGGCATTATTTTGGACGAGGATCGCCAGCATGAATCAAATGTGTCTGCAGAAAAGATACAAGCTATGAATGTACTCCGCGCCATGTTCGGCGACGCTGCTGTACGGAACAAAAAGAAAGAGGAAGACTTTGCAAGACAGGCTAAAGGTGGTCTTGGGTATACTACAGGCTTAACAGTTCGATACGACCCGGATGCCGATCCTTCACCACCTCTTTCAACATTACCCTCGCCACCAAAGACATCAACAGACTCTGTGCATGACTTCTCAAGGAGCGTATTTGATTCTGAGTCAGAAGAGGAGCAAGGAGAGCCTCAAAATTATATACTGGATACTAATGACTCACATCATGGACAGAAACAGAAGGAAATTGAAAGTGGTAATAGCATGAATAGCGGCACTGTGGAGGTGCAGGATGCTAAGCAGCCCAAGAAAGCTGTCGGGTTCTCATTTGCGTTTGATAATGACACTTTGAACCATGACAATGAGGTTGATAACAGATCAGAAACCTCTGCCTCTCCACCACCTACTAATAATAAGAAGGATAGTGAGATCAAAACTCAATTCCAGGTTGCCACTGATCTCAGGTCACTCTTCACCCCGACATCAGGGACTTTTACTTTGTTTGGCAATGACCATGAGGAGGATGAGGAGAGCCATGCCCAAGTTGAAAATGTCGAAGACGATCGCATGGATGGCTCCTTAGAAGAGGATAGATCCCGAGATCAGGACGAGATATTGACAGCCTACACAGATGGCTCAAGAACAATCTTTGCCTCAGGTGCTGATGCCCTCAACAGCAGCGGCAGAACACCCCTCTCACATGCAGGATCCCTATTTTTTTTTCATTTTAAGGATCCGGAACTGCTAAAAAGATCCAACTTCAAGACGAACAAAGTCTTTATGAGAACTAGTTCATTGTAAGTCCACGCTCATTTTTTTTTTTTTTTTGTCATCTCTGCTCTCTGAACATGAATGGGTAAGGGATTTATCCTTTGTACTGACAATTGATCAATCAATCCCACATGACTAAATAGGGAGGAAATAAATGCCCATTGGGAAAAGACGCGACATGCTATGACTCAAGAGTTCAAGCGTAAGCATAAGTCTGCCTCTCGCAATAAAGCCAGGGCTTCTAAACGTATTAAATCTAACATCAGTGGAGACCAATCATGATAAAGCAACAAATAAAAACTTCTTCCATGTCGTTTATTAATGTCAGGTTGATTAACACAGATGATAACTGTAAAAACAGACATGGTCAGTATCTTTTTTTTTTTTTTTTTTTTTTTTTTTTTGCAGTGTACAGCATGTGGTATCAGTAAAGTCTATGCATACCATTGGGCAAAGGGTGGGTGTAGGAAAAAAAAAAAAAAAAAAAAAAAAAAAAAAAATTTTTTTTTTTTTTTTTTTTTTTTTTTTTGGAGAGTTGGAAATGGGTCGTTGACCTAATATTTCGGTTCGGCAGCTCCATCGCAATGAGATCTAGGGCTTTTTTTTCTTGGGTGCTGGCATAATATCCATGCTATCTTCGTCTCCATCTCCATCAATGTCTATTAAGGAGAGAGAGACCGAAGCGTTAGTTTTTTCCTTTTAGTCAACCATCAACTCGTGCGCATTCCGACGCTGTAATACAGTCCAGCTACTCACCAATAAAATCTGTGTCGACAGAATCCGAACCATGACCTGTAAATGCAGACGCTTTCTTGAGTCTAATAACAACCGGAGGAAGGGGTTGAGATGATGTACCAGCGCTACCAGCATAACTACTGCCTTTGCCACGGTTCCCGGATTTCTCTTTTTCCTTTTTCTCTCTCGCTCCGCTTTCTTTACGATAGTCTCCGTCATGACTATCATCATCACTACCACTGCTGTCGCTCGCGCCATCACGACTACCAATAGCCTTCAAGCGCTCAAAAAAGGATGACGATGATGATAAAGCAACTTGCCCATTTTTGCTTGAACCTGAACCAGACCCAGATCCTGGAGGGCGCTTGGATGAGCTGATGCCTCCTGATCCTCGCTTTGAATTGGAACTAGACAACTTTTGAGATGCGCTGCCATTACTGTTGATACTGTTATTCCCTCCATTACTCAGGATGTTATTGACGTTACTATTGCTGCCTGCACCGTTCTGAAGACTCTTGCCATTGGCAAGAAGTAGATCGTCATCCAGGTATCCAAGCGAAATCTCACCAACAGGGGTAACTGAGACTGAGGATGGTGTGTGAAGACCAAGCCCTTTCAGTTTTGAAGAGCTACTCCCTTTGGAAGCTATCATAAATATTTCATAAAAAGAAAAAAAAAAAAAAAAAAAAAAAAAAAGGAAAAAGAAAAAATTAGGATACGCTTGGTACTAAAAAAAAAAAAAAAAAAAAAAAAGCGACGACTACGCATGGCGTTTCTCCAAATCAACCTACCTTTTGCTAGCAATGATGACTTTTTAATCACCATTCAAAATAGGTTGATGTAGTTTTAGCGCTTATCGACGTGCACCGCTCAAATTTGTACCAGATCATACTCACTGTTTGACATAAAAAAAAAGGAAAAATGAAAAAGAGGGGGAAAAATGAAAGATGTTACCTTTTGCGTTTTTAACGGGTAATCTGACGAATCGCTTTTTTGCTTCTTGGCTTTTGAAGCATTCGAGGATGAAGACTACATATAGGATTATGAAGCGCCTTGAGGTCAAAATAAATTGCCAAAGTAGCTAAGGACTCTTAACCAAACTAACAACCCAACACTCTACAACCTCATAATATGGACTCACCTTTATAAGATTGGAGGCACCATAATCGCTTCCATTTAACGAACTTCCACTGCCTCCATTAGTTTGCGAGCCATTAGTACTTGAAGCATTCTTTTTCCCTGATTATTCATATATTTAAGCAATAAAAAATTAAACCATTAAGAGAATGTATTAGGGGTGGAAAATGATGGTAAAGAACAGAAAGTATATAGTCGATCCTTACGTTTTTTTTCAATGAGGTCTTTGTCAGAGTCACTAGCATCACGTTCATCAGAGTAACTCACTGGAGTGAAAGGTGATCCCGATCCAGCTCTCTCGCCCGCCCCCATCCTATACAAATGTAATATCTAGTCAGTCGTAATACAAAGAATCCTTTTTTTTTAAAAAAAAAAAAAAAAAAAAAAAAAAAAAGCACAACTCAATACATTGAACTATAAGTTCACGGTTGAGCATAACATTTTTTTACCTTCGACTAGCAGCACGACTGGAGGATCGACCAGACAATCCCAGACATTTTTCTAGATGCGGAGCATATCGTTGTGCAGGGAATGAGCGTTGACAATGAACACAATCGTATGTCTGTGAATTATTCGCTTGAGGGTTCTGTCCAAAAATATCCAGGCCGGCTCGGATCACTATTGAGATCAACAGTTGTAAAGGTATCGCGGATGTTATAGGGTGAAAGCAAACTGATTAACTACTGTATACTCCCCATATCAAGATTAATAAACGAGTTTGATATTTGCTTCAGAGTATTTTGTTACCGTAGCTTCGACACCTATTTGTTATATTTGAATGAAATTTGAGACGCCAAAGAACCATGATTGATGAGTTTTTTTTTTTTTTTTTTTTTTTTATAATTTAATAAATAACTCGTCTGAAGCTCTCAAACCAAAGGGAAAGTCATTGCCACGTACTTCGTTTTACAAACAGAACAAATAGATCGCATATTCTTGACATCGCGGTGAGCCTCTGAAACAACGTCCAGGACAATCTCCTCAAGTAGCTCACCCAAGATCTCGAACGACTGGAATAATAACAAAAAAAAAAAAAAAAAAAAAAAGGAAAAAGGAAAAAATAATGATCATCGATATCATTCGTCTGCTATTGCTCTGTTTTGCCACCAGGGATGCAAAGAGGCCAGGGCTTCGCCTGGCTCAAAACATCCTGTAACAGTCATATACGATAAATTAAGAGACAAACCATAGGCTATGACTTTCCTTACCAGGCTAGCTGTTGATGGTCCACCAATATCTGAACTGTCCTTGGAGGCTATTGTCCTATCCATAGCACGCTTTGTATGTTTGAGCAACTCTAGCTGTGAAGCCTGATCTTTGTGTATCTTTGCAAATAGTCTAATTTGGATCATTTAAGCGTGCAGCAATTAAAAAGATAGAGGAATAAAAAAAATGCCCATAGTCATGGTCAGCTGTCAATGCAATACAAAAGTATCTCAAAGAAAAAAATAAAAATAAAAAATAGTATTAATAATAATAAAATAAATGAGAAGAGGGTAGGGGGTAAGACAAGGAAACTTGAAAGGAGAAGGGGTTGATGAACTTCGAATCAGGGCTGAGCATGGACCACCATTCATGTCACACGTACGCCTCCATGTCAGTGCTCGAGATGGAGCTAGTACTTCTTGCAAGAGGCGAGGTCATGGATAAGATGACTAGAAGAGTATAATGGTCAGTCTATTAGGGTGGAGCAGAAAGAGAATGAGAATGAATGAAAGAGATAGCACTACCCCTTCATACAGGGGATTATAAAATATAAAACTACATTTATGTTTGTCATTTATGGAGGTAAGAGACATGTTGATGTTACACAGGTGAATATCATTTCATATCAAAAATCCGCTTTTATTCGACAAAGAGGCAAAATCTATAGCAGTCCAACAGAAAACTTCTCATCTACCTCTTAGAGAGACAGAACAACAGCTAAGAGACTGAGGAAAGCGGTAAAGGCCCCCGTAGCAGTCTTGGAGCCAGCATTACCCCCTTTGCCGTCATCGTTAGTAACCTTCATGGCGGTGCAAACAATAGCTCGGTCGGGAACGGGGGAGTTGGAGTCAGTAGCAGTACAGTCGCCACTTGTCAGCAACTGCTTGCTCTCGCCCTTGGCAATGTTACGGAGCCAGTTATAGGGGACGTTAACTGGCAGAGCGTCAGGATGGGCAGCACGGACAACATCCTGAAGGACAGCATCATTCATGGCAACAGCCCCCGAGAACCAGTCTCGACCGTTGTTAGGATTAACAATACCATCTTCACGGAAGATAGCCTTGTTCTGGATGAACTTGTGAGGGGAGCTGGGACTAAGCCCATAGTTCTTGTAGAATGCATCAATATCATCCCCAATAAAAGTCTCGTCAATCAATACATCTACGTCCTTGAGAGCCTCAGCAAAGGCAGCTGCGTCGGTAAATTTGTTAGTGATGGTACCATTAAAAAAGATGGCGCCAGCATCCTCCGAAATAATTCTCTTATAAGCAGCAGGAGAAAACGTCCACGACGCAACATTTTTGTTGTACTCAGCAGGAGCCTCATACTGAGTCCAGGCAATGATAGGTTTGTTGGCTTTGACTTTGACGGCCTGTTTGAAGCAGTCGTAGTTGTTGTTGATAGTTGCAGTCAAGTTGTTGGCTTGGGACTCGAGGTTAAAGAAGGTTGAGTAGAACTCAAGCCACTCAGCGCGCTATGAGATTGCAAAAGGAAATGGATCATTAGAATGCAACTAATATTATTTGAAGCGCCCCAAAGTCTGGTTTACTTGGAGGTTTGTTGTATGCACTCGATACATATAGAAATCTACGCGATCGTTGAGAATATTGGTCTCCTATGGATGCTTTAGGTGCCCGAAAACCCGCCTGGTCTCATGACCTTCCTTTGTCTAGACCGCGTGTGTGTAGATCAAAGCAGAATGCTCTCTAATTCCTCTTTGAGACAGTCCAAGTTGATTGTGAGCGTGGCTCTCTACACTTTGATTCTGCCATGACTCCAACGGCTTCTAGAGCATAAACATTTGCTTATTACTTACGTTCAATGGACCGGGGTCTGCTACCTCAGAGGTGATCACTGTCTTGCTCTCGAGACCAGTCTCAGCAGGGCCGAACGAGCTAAAGACGAGGTCCACAGCCTTGAATTGCTCTGCGCGCTTAGTCAGATTCTTGTTCTCGAGACCAACAATCTCGCCACGGTCCAGACCACCTTGGACGCATGGCGAGCTAACCAGGCCCTCTGTGTCGACGGCCTTCAAGACCGAGCGCCTGCCGAGCATCTCAATGTAAGCAACAGCAGTAGTGGCGAGTGAAGCCGCGTTCTTGACGGGAACGTTTAAGAAAACCGTATTGTTACCAAATTGAGAAGCGCTGGGAGCAGGGGTGCCGCACTGAGTAAGGACAAAAGTCTGGTTGGAACTGGAGTTCTTGAGGACCTTGTAGTTCTTGAAGTACGACACTTCGAACAGAGAAGCCAAATCAACTGAGTAACACAAGGAGAATATGGTGGCGTTAAAAATAGGACAAAAAACGTTTTTATACAGATATCGACTGATATGAGAAACTTGCCTTGAATCTTATCAGGAAAGTAATCCATGTTAGCATCATAACTTGCAACGCATTCGTTCTGATTGATAGGTCCTTGGCCAGCCTGGGCTTGGACAGGCATGACTAAGAATGGGATCAAGAGTAAGAAAGCACAAAGGGAATGAGCATAGTACTTGCTGAAGACACTTTGACCGTAGAAAGACACGGGTTGGGTCCAGCGAGGAGCTCTGCCATTAGAGTTGGGTGGGGGGACAGGGATACTTTGTGCAGCCATGATTCTGCCGAGCAAATAGATGAATAAAGTTGGAAGAGGAGAGAAAGAGGAAGTGGAAGAAGGAAGATCGATCAAAGAGTAAGAGAAGAAAAGGAAAGAAACAAGATTATGAAAAATAAGTTTTGGCTGTACGAGTCCGTTGTATCCATGCATTGGAACTTTGGGAGCACAAACCCAAGGAGTACATGTAAGCCACGCTCTGGCTCGCAAAAAAAAAAAAAAAAAAAAAAAAAAAAAGAACGACGCCCATCTCATCTTTTTCTCAGTCCTTTCTTGCTTTTTGGTTTTCGTTTCATCTCTCGGTTTTATTGTCGAGAAGAGAAAAGTGGAGGGTTAGGAGGCTACGTGTTTATGTTTGTATACAAATACCATGCCATTAAAAAACATTCCATTCCACCTGCATAGTCATACATTTACAATAGTGGAGGAATGTATCATCTTATCCAGTTGATTAAAAGTAACTTCATGCTTTCTATCGAATATATTTGTAGTTCTAGAAGAGAATTTAACTTTATTGAACATTTGGTGTCAAGCTGACATTGTGTTTTTTATGTCCATGATGCAGATATATCCGTACGGCATTGAGACCTTTTTCAGCTTGAATGTTACTGCTTGCACCACTCAGTTCACACCAGCCGTTGGTCCCTGCATCTGCTGCCCATGCATGCCTTTGTGCTTTGTAAATTTTTTATTTTCAACTTGAAGGAGCGATAACGATATAAATATGGATAGTTTACTTTGTCACCCATATTTGGCTCGAAATGTTCGTGCCCCTTCCGGTCACTGGCTAGTATAATACGGGGTGGTGACCTCAGCTTCTAATCCAATGCCTTCATTCATAATATGGACTATAACTGGAACCGGTATGCGGACCGTCTCTCGTTGCACTTATCGACGGCATGTTCCGGATGACTTCTCTCTTAAAACTTGTTCATTGAAAAGGCTCTCTGGCCTAATTCATCAGACGAGCCCATCCATCGTGATAGTCTGCGTTGAATAGAACATCTCACCTCCATTATCGCTATTTTTACAGGCTCAGCGCTCTCTTCGTCGTATCAATTGAAGGCGAGAAAAATAAATAAATAATGGGCAATGACGAACCGACACTGGGGAGGAAAGTGCATAGAGCAAATGATATAAAAGCATGGACCATTCCCACATTTTTCTTTCTCTCCTGTCTTTCCTCTACTTTATGCCATCCCTTCTTTTCTCTGCAATGCTTTCTCATATCATCCTGCATCACAAATTGCCTGATCGTTCGGGAACCCCATTCATCAAAAACCAGCGGCGCCATACATAACCATTCATAGTTTTAATGCATTTACCTTTTGTGGCGTCATCGTCTTTGTTCTCAGGCCTTCTTAAAGTACAATATTTTTCCGTACTTTATACTTTCTTTGGCCAAATGGTCAAGTGTATTACAAACAATTCAACTATAAAGAACACAATGCGGAATCAGTCATTATTGCCTTCCACTATTGCCTTATTCTTAGTCTATGGAACGGTCGCTCTTGCTTTTTTTACGATATATACCATGATGTTGCAATGCAGGACAAGACAGGACAGGGGAAGGCGCATCAGAAATCAATGGTGAACCTCAAATGGACATCTATTCCGAAATTTGATGCTAACCTCAGGAACAGAAAAAAACATTTCCAAGTTGCGTGGAATTGTGCTACGCACGGTGTCCCGGTCATTCATTGATTGTACATGGTAGGGAATAGGAGACAAGTAAACTAAATATGCGTGCCCTGTCCTTAAAGAGAAAGAGACCCTCAGCTAGTCGTGATCAGGTGAGGCATCGACACAGGATCCAGGGATACATTGTCTTTGTGAGCATCATGGAGAACAGAGCAGAAAGAAGCGTCCAGGCAGTTGTGGGATCCAGCATTTTTAGAACTCGGTCATCAGATTGAAATCAAAACAAAAACCAATGGAATGTAGGATAATACGTTTGCATCAAGGAAGTGTAGATAACGCGACTCCTCCAAAGGTGTGAGCAACACATTGCCTTTAAATTCAATAGGCCAGAAGCCTCTGTGGAGTACGTATTATCAATCATCCGAATCAACTTGTCGTTCCATTTGACTATCAACAGAGAATAACAATGAAGTAACCCGCCACAACAGACATTTTGGGCTTTTAAGGACAAACAACATCCGCACGGTTCGAGAATCGCCATGTCAATTCGCATGTATCCACCAATGTACTTTGAATGCAGTATGGGGAGACTGCATGTAATGGTTGGAAAAAAAAAAAAAAAAAAAAAAAGTCGGCTCTCCTTTTACTCCTTGTCATCTTTCCCTTCGTTCTCCCAGTTAGCCCTTTGGAATGGTAACGAACTGGAGTGCAGTCTGTAATAGCCCAATCTAACAGACGGAGTGCCTGCAATTATTCAACAACAGGAAAAAAAAAAAAAAGACAGGAGGCTAGAGCCAGTATACAGCGGTATGAATACATGCATTACTGTTAACCTTGATCCTTAATTGGGCCCACTCCAATGGTCAATCAACCTTCCTTGTCAAGCGGACCTTTATTTTTTGTCTGTTTTGTGCCTTAACCCACATTAATCCAACTTAACCTTCCTTTTTTTTTTTTTTTTCCCAACTTCCCCTTTCCCATCCCATCCGTTTCGTATAGACCTTATTTACATGCCCTTTTTTTTCTCTTTCTCTATTCCATGCAACCATAAGCCTTCGGGAAGAAATATTTCCACAGTGAGCAGCTGTATGTCGAAAGGGAAAAAAAAAAAATAAAGCAAAAAAAAAAAAAAAAAAAAAACCTGCAACAAACAATTGTCTTGGAGCAACCAGCTCTTTTTTTTTTTTTTTTTTTTCTTTTTCTTTCATGGGATCAATCGATTAGATCTTGTTGATCATTTCTCTTCTTCATTCTCTTGACATCAAATCATTTTATTATTGTTTTCTTTTATATTTTCTAAAAAGGACGCGTGAATCCATACAAGACAAAAACTCTGAAAAAAGAAGATATGATCATTCATTTATCCCACCTGCTCAAAGACTTGAACTTTTACTACATTTTGTAAACTAGCATTCTCATCCTAGGATCACTTTACGGCTCTCTTCTTTATCACTTGTTCAGCGATCGCCCTATCATTATCATTTTTTTCTTTTCCTTTATACTCCAGCTCCTGTGGAATCTTGTCTACGCGTGCGCTATTTGTTTCGCCTCAGCATCAGCCCTTTACTGGAGACCTGGTTTAAGTGACCCTTTTACTTTATCACAAACATCCTGCTTTTTTTTTTTTTTTTTTTTTTTTTTTTCTTTTTGAAAGAACACTTGCCGGATGTTTCCTCAGCCTTCAAACTTTTTATCCGCAGACTCAGATTCGCTCTATACGTTCCCTGGATCTTCAAATCTCCTTGAGCCCACCTATCCTTTGAGCTGGCTACAGAACAATAAGACACGAGCCTCTCGTCTAGCAGCGCCTTCTAAACTTCTTAGATCAACACGTCCACATCATCAACGGCGATCAAAGAATATCTTGACATCAACCTCGAGTACGATCTTTGGGCATTGGAACATCCCAGTTAAAAACGAGACGCGTGTTCACAACAAAGGAAAAGGCAAGGCTGGCACTAGTGGAGCATCTCAGAGAGGAATTGCTGCTATGGGGACAACTCCTGCAGCTAGCCCCACAGATAATCAACCAGAGCCAGTAAACACTACATCCACCCTTACCTCATCCTCATCATCACCCATTCCTCGTGAACAAATATCAGAGCCTCGCAAACCACCCCTCACCTTCAAAACGCTACGACGTATGCCTTCAAATCTCTATAATAACTCAACAACCTCATGGACCATTGGCCAGCAAACGAAGGGCAGCAATACAAAGACTCAGGCTGTAGCATCGACCACTTCAAGACCCTCGTCCCCGTCATTTCCTGAAGCCCCTTCCTCCTCCACATCTGCACCTGTTGCAACCAATAAGAACGATAGCCAGGCTAAAGAGTCAGCACATGCGGCAGACGCATTCACCACAAGATCCAAGTTCCTAAGGGCATTTGGCAAGTTCAAGGACAAGCATTTGTCTCAAAAGAGGTATGTAATGATGGGCCAATTATGCAGATATATATTTATACATTTTTCCCTTCTCTTGTCCCTGACGGTACCCTTTCCCATGCACCATATGACCCGAAGCCGCTAAATGCTCTCGAGAAAAAAAGAAAAAAAAAAATTTTTTTTTTGCGACTTTTTTGTTATTTTGGACTTTATGATTTTGTCCTCTGCGTGTTTAGTCATCCATTGGGAACATTCTAAACAAACGAGTTGTGTCCTTCCATGCTTTGATATGAGATAATGGGCTGTTTTCAAATAATTCTTTTGATATCATAAAGGCTAGGCTATTTTTTATTTTGTTTTTATTATTACCCCTGTTACCCGAGTATCATACTGACCTCGTTTTGTTTCCATTCTGCTTCCCGTTTCGATGCTTGTGTCACCTTCACCCTTTTATTTGTAAATATTTACATTTTGAATAATGTCCGTATCCCACACAGAGCCAATGCCACTGACGCTGGGACAACAGGAGCATCGTCTGTGACAAGTAATAATAGCATCAGCACAAACAACGCGACTTCCGCCTCAAATTCCTCGTCGTTTGTCCTTCCTCCCACGAAGCTCAGCCATGGGGTTCCACTGAGCTCGCCTGAGCAGGGCTCGAGCGCTCACCTAGGTCATTCTGATATTACGTCCGTTTCGATGTCTCACATCGAATCAACACCAACAACCCCTGGGGAAAACAAGGAGCAACTGTATGACATTGACATGAAGGACTCTGAAGCACCCCGTCGTCCTAGTCTTCTTCACAACCGACCATCATCCTCTTCATTGCGAGTTAAATTCAAAAACCGAGTCAACACCACTCTTGCTTCTATAAAATCTTCTTCCAACCTCCGAGAAAAGGCACAAGCCCAAGCAGCAGCCCCTGCTTCCTCCACTTCCAACTTTCCTCCCAACTCTCCTCCTGATACCCCAACTGAACAACCTCAGTCCCCCTCTACTCCAACTACACCAGACTCTCAGCAAAGTGGCCAAATGATTAAACTCGCCAGACCCTTTTGGACTTTTCCTCGCGTTCGTCCTGAATCTAGTACCTCTTCAAAGCTGCAACCATGGAATGCTAACAGCCGACCCAACTCTTTGGTAGAGGAAAAAACCCCTTGTCCCAAGGATACACATCCCGATTTTGACACCGTCATGATCTCGCCTCAGCTTTGTTCAGCTCCTCAGTTTCATAATGAAGAGGAACCAAGCTCTGATGACGAATCCATTGATATCATTATGCCTAGCGACTATGATGATTACACTCAGTTCGCAGAGCTCCCTCTCAAGAAGCAGAAGAAATTGAGAGCCAGGGCCGCCGCCGCTGCTGCTGCTGCTGATGGTGGTGCCAGGGTACAAGACGGCTCAAACAGGCGACCCTTGAAGCGATTTTTGCTCCCTCACAAGGTCAAGAGCGGAATAAAAGAGAATGTCAGCAGTAGTGGTAATAGCAACGCAAATATCCAGACTAGCCCTTCAGGTGGATTTATAATTCCGCAAAGAAACACTAAGAAACGACCCAAAGATCAGGATTCGATTGAACAGAGGCGACAACAAGAGGAGCCGAATAAAATGGCCAAATCGAATTCTGGGGAGCCTTCAGACTGGCGTAGAAACATCATGAGATCTCTTCATATCGGTCGGAGCAACCAAGCTTCAAACAAGAACCAAAACGAGACGACGCCAGGCCAAAAGAACGCAGAGAATCAAATAGATACACTGTCCCCCCCTGAGTTGACCCACCAAAGGGATAGTGGTGTCTACTCTGGAGACCAAGCTACCCGTCTTAAACGATCTGAAAGCGTCAACTCAACCCGATCACGCTCTTTGGACACCTCTACTCATCCAGGCCTACTAGCCACTACACTTCCCAAGCCCTCTTCAGCCACCGTCACAAGTCCTGGATCACGTCGTGAAACACTTGAGATGGCCATGCGTCGACGCCGAAGAAGCAGCACTGTCCGGTCGATCTTCATGGACCCCTCCAAGACATTGCGTCCTCCACACTTTTTAGATGATGATGCTGCATCTGCACATGTGACCCATACTTTCACAAGCTTCACACTTGAACTAGCGGATATTCATCATGCACAAGCCGTCGTAAACAACTCGGCGGTCCCTGGGTTGTTCAACTTTAAGCGACAGCCTCGTCTAACGACATCTTCAGTGAACAATATGGATACTGATCATGAATTCAAGGGCTTTGACTCGGAGGATGCGATGAGCGGCTACACCGGCGATGCTGATATGTCTATGGAGGAGATCTTTGTTCGTCCCAGGACACCGCCAGCTTCTAAAGCCCACGAATCCAAGGACAAAGGAGAGGTTCGTGAGTCTAGCTCCACAGACAGTTTGTCTCGAAGGAAGATGTCGATGGGAGATGCAGATTCAGACACTGTTCCTGAGCTTCTGTCTCTCTCTGCCCGTACGAGGGATATGAATCGAAGCAATGGCAGTGGTCGTGTCGGCAGCAGTTTCAGCAACGGCAGAGAAAGTCCAAGGGCATCTAGGAATGGATCGCCTGTTCTGACTCGAAAAGCAGGCCGTAATTTCCTTAGTACCTCTCCTGGAGCAGTTGGGGCCTCTGCTACCAGTTCCACAGCATCTTCACCTCCTCGTCAATCTAGCCATGTCCTTTCAATGGAAGAGGTCGTCTCGTGGAAGCCGAGGCCCTCATCACAGCAGCCTCGTTTATCTGTACCTGCCTTGAACACAAAAGGTCTCCCAAGCACTCGTACAGGCGGGCTTTCATCCTTACGCACACCACAGTCAGATGTGTCATCCTCTGCACCACAATCACCGGACGTGCCCCGGCACCACCGGCAGCAATCCTCTGCTCAATATAGTCATCATCGCCAGCACACTTCAGCAGACACTCTCATCCCTCATCATCTGAAGAATTTCAGCACAGCCTCTACCATGACAGCGAATTCTGCGTACTATGCCCAAACCCTTAATGGTTACCCTATACCCTCGGGTTCTCAACCAAGAGAGTTTGATGCGACTGTAGACTTTTCTCCCTCCACACCATCAGACCTCAAAACGATGGATTTTGAATCACTTTTGAGAACAGCTGAACGTGAGCAGCAGAAAGGACAGGAAGAACGAACTTTGAAGAAAAAGAAAAGCTTTCAATTCCAGAACGCCAAATCGCTCCGGCTCCAACAGCATCAACAACAGTATGTATCGGGCAACCGGAGCAATGCAGATCACTATGGCAGCAATATCTACGACAACTATGCACCTGTGAGCACTAAAAGTGCGCTGTCAGCATTGGTGGCATCGAATTCTAATATGGACGAGCCACGCGCACGGGGAATAGAGAATTATAGTTACGAAAGTCCTCAACACAGTCCACCCAACAGCATCCAACATAGCTGGAACCACAACAGCAACGCCAATAAATATGGTGGACTTCAGGTGTCAAACAACCGAATGGAGCACCAACGACCGATGTCTTCACTGGGTCAGTATCCTAGGATTCCGGTCTCCAAGAACGCAATTACGTTTGATTTGACAGAGAGTGGAGGTATACCCATTAACAGTGGACGAGTTAATCCTCGGTCCAAGCGTGTCATGAAGAAGAAGACGAGTGTGATCAAGTTGAGTGGCAACGTTCAAGGCCGTCGAGAGGATGATGGTATGATCCGTGTCATGGTTACACCGCTAACGGATCATCGTCAATGGCGAGCATCTTAATTGCTTTTTTATTTTATTTTATTTGTATTTTGATCATGAATTTGTTCATTTGTTATCGTTGTTTTTATTATTGCCCTTGTATCATTTCCCTGTATCTTTTGTTCTTGTTGTTGTATTTTTTTATGCATACCCATCATACCCTTCTTCATTCTACTTTTTTCGTTCTTTTCTCTTCTTTTCTATTAACAAGCGATTCTGTTTGCATTGTTGTTCACATACGAAAAAAAAAAAAAAAAAAAAAAAAAAAAAAAGACTAAGCAATATTATTATGCTGCTTCTTTGTTTGTATAAGTATCCGGAATATAGATCCGGTTGTCAAAAAGTAAAATAACAATAAAGACAAAAAGATAAAAAAAAAATTGAAGAAGAAAACTAAAGCAAGCATAGCAAGCAATAGCAATTGGTTATTTTGTAGCAAAAGCGACTCGACTCTCTTCCATTTTATCTGCGCCACCAGAGTTTCGAACCAAACAAAACATTTTTCTCATTCTTTCAGGGGACAACGATCGACTTCAAAAACTCGGTTGAGGCAGAACTAGAACAAGAGGAGAAAGAGAGAGAGAAAAAAAGAGAGAGAGAGAGAGAGAGAAAGAGAAAAAGATCATTCTTCTTACTTTGAACCAACTTACTTCACCTAATTTCATCATTCATTGTACTTGTAATCTAACGCACCCTTTCATTTATATAGACACATACACACCTTTACCACACTTTCACTCTGTTGCATATCTATTTCTTTATTTCGCATATTACTTTATCCTCACTCTTTGAACAAACCCAAGTTCTTAAAAGAAAGACCTCTGTTGATCGAAGGTTTATTAGAAACATTTATCACTTCATAATATCCATATTATCATATCAACCATGGCTTGTCCCCATTGTGGTGGAAATAACATCGAATATGATGCTGGTCAGGGAAATGCCACGTGCACAAACTGTGGTGCTGTAAGTCCTTATCCAGACCTCTTTTTTTTTTTTTTTTTTTTTTTTTTTCTTTTTCTCTATATTTAAAAAGCTACAATTAACGGATCAAGACTGAACTAACTAAAAAAAAAATGAAAAAAAATAATAATAATACGTATGCATTAGGTCTTGGAAGAAAACACTATTATTGCAGAGATCTCATTTAATGAAGGCAGTGGTGGAGCAGCATCCGTTGTAGGAACATTTGTCGGAGAAGGCAAAGGTAAGGAAAGAAATAGAAAAAAAAAAAAAGAAAAATACTATTGTCAACTTTATTCTTGATTCTCGATATGTCTCCATTTCTCTCCGTTGTGAACTTGCAAATGATAACAACAAAAACAAATATAAAAAAACTGTATATAATACATTTGTATAGCTGGAGCAAGAACACTCGGGCCAGGAAGAAGACAAACCAGTCAGGAGTCAAGAGAAAAGACATTGGATGCAGCTAGAAGACGTATCACAGCCATGGCAGTTGCACTCAAACTGAACGAACACCATGCAGAATCCGCACAACGTTATTTCAACCTCGCCATCACTAATAACTTTATTCAAGGACGCAGGAGTGAGCATGTTGTTGCTTGTTGTCTTTACATTGTCTGCAGGATAGAACGAACAACCCATATGCTTATTGACTTTTCAGAACTACTCCAGGTAAAGATTTAATTTGAACCGCTTATAATTTGGAGTCTACATGATATTATCAAATTAATCATATTTGTATGCCCAATTCTTTTTTTTTTTTTTTTTTTTTTTACTTGCCCGACAGTTAAATGTTTTCAAGCTGGGTGTTACATTTCTTCATCTCACAAAGCAGCTGCATATTGTCTTACCACTAGTCGACCCCTCACTCTATATTTCACGCTTTGCAACAATGCTGGACTTTGGTGAAGATACTCAACGGATCGCAAACGATGCACTTCGCCTAGTCTCACGTATGGATCGGGATTGGATTCGATCAGGTCGTCGCCCAGCTGGTATCTGTGGCGCCTGTCTTTTGATCGCTGCTCGCATGCACCACTACAGACGATCAGAGAAGGAGATCATTCAAGTCGTCAAAATTGGAGAAAGCACATTGAGAAAACGGTAAGAGTTGAAGGCTATTGTTGTTATTATTTCTATTTTAATTTATTTATTTATTATTATTATTATTGTTCTACTGATAGTAATCTTTTTTTTTTTTTTTTTTTTTTTTTTTTATCTTACTAGGTTGGATGAGTTTGCAGCAACACCTTCAGGTCAACTTACAGTTTCAGATTTCAGGGAACTATGGCTGGAAGATGCAGCCGACCCTCCTTCATTCACAAAATCAAGGAAGCGACTTCATTGGGAATTTGGAGATGATGAGGAGGAACAGGATGAGGTGAACCAGGAGATAGTGCGACGAGGCGAGAGGGCTCGAAAAGTCGACCTGCAACAGGTCAGAGAAGACGATGATAAGACAGAGCCTGGACATATTGAAACAGAAACAACAGTCGGTCATAATAATCCGGACCATAATGTAGTAACCGATAGCAATCGCGTTAATAAGAAAAGAATGCGAAGCAGAGATGAGGAAGGAGAGGGAATCGAAACTGAGGACCAGAATGGGGATGAAGAAGGAGAAGCAGAGGAGGGAGAAGAAGAGATAGACGAACAAGCCGAAGATGAAGAGGAGGATGAAGTACTTGAAGAAGAAGTTGAGGAAGAACTAAGTGCTGCAATGAAGAATCCGCTAATCCGTGAGGAGGAGGCACGTTTAGATGGTACCGTAACATATTGTTATCCTCCTTTTCCATGTCGATATATTTCTCTATATCTAAAGCATATTTACTAACGATGGCTATTTATTATTTATTTATTTTTTTTATTTTTATTTTTATTTTTTTTTTGGAAAAACGTTTCAAGCTGAGGACGAGGCACGTAAATTAATCCCGTTTGAGGAACTGGATGATGTGGATGATGAAGAGATTGAGAGCATTATTTTGAACGAGGAGGAAGTCAAGATCAAAACACAGGTTTGGATGGAGTTTAATAAAGAATATCTTCAAGAACAGGAGGCCAAACGCTCACGTATTGAAATAGAGAAGAAGATGGGCATCTACCACAACAAAAAGGGAGTAAGTGAAAAAGTGGGCTTGAAATCATCTTTTTATTAATTGTCTAGATTCATTTCGCAATCTAATCCCTACTCTTCTTTTTTTTTCTTTTTTTTTTTTAAAAAAAAAAAAAAAAAAAAAAAAAAAAACTATGGAATGGTATCTAGCGTAAGAAAACTAAGCGTAATAATTTAGGCCCACCGTCATCGGCAGCAGAAGCTGGTAAGAACATCCTTCAGCCAAAACTACCTCGTGTGAAATCAAAAAAGATCAACTATTCAGCATTAGAAACTATGGATGATCTGTTCGATACCAAACCCGTGCAAATCGACTTTGGATCGCCTGTGCCAGTCAAGTCAGTCTTTGAAGAACCAGGCTTTGTCAAGACACCAACCTCTCGATCACGTCAATCATCTGTCCCGCCTAGTCGCGAAGGATCTGCTCGTCCTGGACGCTTGTCGTCAGTCAGTCGAATGATCAAGAGCAAAGGTGGATCTGTCAACAAGTTTTCGGTGACACCTACAAGCAGCAGGACAGCGTCGCGCGAACAATCAACACAGCGTACTCTTGGAGGCCCATCATCGATTCAACGAGGGAACTCTGAGGTGATGGATGAAGATGAGGACGAGATTATTCAACCACCAAAGTCAAGATCAAGAGCAGAACGCGAAGCAGAGGCAACATCCGAGACTGGGGCAGGAGAGGAAATTGCTGAAGATGAAGACGATGTTGATGTTGAAGATGCTCCGGCACAATCATGGACTGCCCAGTTTGGCTATACTCAAGTGGAGGAAGACGATGACTATGGTGGGTATGACGAATGGGACTAAGGTTCCAATCAAGTGGAAGCTAGAACAAGGAAGATCCTTATCCTTTTACTACATGTGATAATATGTTGATATTGGTCAGCATCCTTATTTACGGCCTTCTTTCAGCCTTACGCTATCACTGGTACATATGGTGCATTGGCAATAATAAAAGTAGAAGAAGAAAAAGAAGGAAAAAAAAAAAGTCTTTGTCTTTCGATCTGTTTCTTTGCTTTTGTCGAAATTGTGGAGCACGAAATGTGATTGATTTAGCTGCGGTTCATCGCATTAATAATACCAGTGACGGTGAAAATCTTGTGCAAACAAATAAAAAAAAAAAAAAAAAAAAGCAATAGAAACACACTCCTCACCACTTTCTCTTCCCTCTTATTTCATTAACCCATATACCGCATAAACACATACACATACCCATGTCTAGCGCAGTACGTTACCCTCTCCCCACTTCATCGTATCAGTGATAGACAATACTATTAATGACATTACTTGCAAGAAAAAACATATTCAAGCAAACGACAAACAAACAGAATCTTATCTCTTTTCATTTTATTTTATTTTATTTTATTTATTTATTTATTTATTTACTTATTTATTTTTCTTCTCGGTGTTCATTGCACATTGTACATTGTACACTCTTTTAGCAGGAACCAACACAACATGACAGTGATCATGAGGAATTCTTGGACCCCGATGAGGTTGACGAAGTCCAAATTCTGGAGGATGGTGAAGGTAATATAATAAAACATTAATATTAAGAGTAACAAAGTGCTGAACTAACATCAATTGTTGTACTGAATATGCATTGCCTTTTTTCCCTTTTTTTTATACCATTTTATTATAGGAAATATGATGGATGAGGACGAGGATGAAAATGCAGAGAGTGCCCAACAATATGATGAAGAGGGTAACCTTGTGGACGATGAAATGGTCGAACTACATGATGACTCTGTTCAAGGATTCTTTACCCACAAAGGTAAGCACTCTTTGTTTTTCCAATGCATGGTAATAGTAAGAGTCCTAAGAGTATCTATGCCTTGTCAATGACTATGGGCATATTATTTGTACATGTACATCACACTTTATCTGACCAGCTACCCTTCTCTTCTATTTTATATTTATGAAATCAACAGAGCCAGTATATGATGTCGCATTACATCCTATCCATCAAAACATTGCTGTCAGTGGTGGTGGAGATGACAAGAGTTATCTGTGGAGATTATATGATGGAGAACAACTGTACGAGTTTGGAGGTCACACCGACTCGGTCACACAGGTTGGCTTCAGTGTCGATGGTACTTATGTCGCCAGTGGATCCATGGATGGTAAAGTCCGTGTCTGGAAAAGTGAGACAGGCGAGTTTGTTTGCGAACTTGAAGGACCTGATGAGGTTGTGGTATGTATCTGCTCGAATGATAAACGCGCTTTATTATTATGAAAACATAACCTTTTCCGATCAATATTAACCCCTTCCCTCCCTCCCTCCGCCCTCTTTTATTCTATCACTTCATAGTGGATTAACTGGCATCCCAAGGGCAATATCATCCTGGCAGGAGCAACTGATTCATCGGTCTGGATGTGGGCTGTACCTTCGGGTTCATTTATGAACGTTTTCAATGGTCACTCAGGCCCTGTCACCAGCGGCATGTTTACCCCCGATGGCAAGAGGATCGTCACAGTCTCAGAGGATGCTTCGTTGATTGTCTGGGATCCCAAGACTGCCACAGCGATCCATCGTATCACCTCAGAGGACGCACGTTTTCATAGTGATGTCATCACCTGCTTGGCCATCAGCAAAGACAGCTCCCTTGCCATGACTGGATCTGCAGATGGAACTGCGAAACTTATCAACCTTCACAGCGGAACCGTAAGTTATAAACAATTCTTTTTTTTTTTTTTTTTTTTTTTTTTTTTCGCCTGTAGTATGGCAGAATCAAATCGGATTGCAATGTTTTAACCTTTATCGAATTTTTTTATTTTTTTATTTTTTTCCTTATTAATATAATATATAAAAAAAAAAAAAAAAAAAAAAGATCCTAGGATCATTCGAAAATCACACGGACGCAATAGAAACAGTTGGATTTTCGGATCACATGAATTTGGCAGCTACAGGATCTTTGGACGGACGACTGAACATTTGGGATGTTCAGACTATGCAGCTTCGCACCACGTGTGAACATAAGGGACCTGTCATCAAACTACAATGGCATAAGAACCAACCCTTGATCACCTCGTGTTCCGCAGATCGCTCCGTTCAAGTTTGGGATGCAAGAACAGGTCAAAATGTCAAGCTCTGGCTAGGTCATCAGGATACAGTCCTATGCTTTGCAATGACAAATGATGGCTTGACTTGTGTCACTGGTTCAGATGATGGGTGTGCCTTGGTGTTTAGAATGGTTGATAATTAAAAAAAAAAAAAAATTAATAAGTTAAAGCACGGACTGACTGGAAAATGATTTCAAATGATATATAAAATGATAGATTCTTTTATAATTATTATTTATTTTTGTTGTTTTGTCTCTAGAGATCAATGCATTTGTATAAAAAAAGAAAAAAGAAAAAAGTTGATGTTTTTCTTACGAACAAAAATGTTCAACATTTCACCTGCGGATCAAAATATTCAGAAACTATTCTTCATAGTCAATACCAAGTTTGAGTAATGGATGCAATTCTTTTTTCATATTTATTACATAGATAGATATATATATTTTTTTTTATCATGAGGAACTACATGTTTGTCTTTTTCTAGTTCTGAATAAAAGTTTCTTGTTTTAATGCCTTTAAAAGCTGCGTTTTTTAAATCTTTCTTAACATCCGTCTCATTACGACAGCGTCTATCCGGAGTTTTGGAGTAAAATTACTATTCATCGCCCTCGTCCTCCTCATCCGAGTCATGGTTGGCTTTGCTCTTCTTGGATGCGCCTTTTGTTGCTGGCGCCTTGCGTTTAGCGGCTGAAGACTTGGATGTGTCATCATCCACCAGAGATTTGGTCCTGTTCATCTCTCTGGCCCTCGTGCAGCTCTGGCAGAACCAGTCGGTATCGGGCACGGCCTGAAGTCTTGGCACAGTGCACTTGAGATGTGTTCCCGAGTCACACTTATCGCACAATAACATACTTTCCTCATCCTCCGCACTCAAGCACTCAATGCAGTGCTCCTCAACATCTAACACAGGCCACTTGGGCATATCCTGCAGTTTTTCTTGACCGGGTTTGCACAACAAAAGTGTATGGCCCAGACCACAAGATACATCTAGCATGGTCAGACCCTCCAGTGGACGAACTTTATCAGGCTTGGTCGAGGAGCGAGCCTCACCCTCACCATAACCCAGTTCACTATGAAGAGCATTCTGTCCCCAGGCAATTGTGCAGGGCTCTGAAGATGGAAGTAAGAATAAGGTGACATTGCCTCCAGCAATAGCCTTGAACGACCACCCATTAAGGTCATACAATGTGCGAGGATACATCCATGGTGTTCCTCCACCGCCGTCGCCTGTAGTCTTCCACTTGCCCCAAAGCCAAAATTGATTTTGACCTTTTCATATTAAAGCAATCGCGCATTTTATGTGCATATGTATGTCCATGAATGCAATATCGTGGAATTAGGATTCCGATCAAAAGACAAACAATAATAATAACAATAATAATAACAATAATAATAATAATAATAATAATAAGGATTTCGGAGAGAAAATAAAAAAAAACCTACCATCTAAAGCCATGCTGAAGGAGCTTCCAGCAGCAACCCTAGTGGCCCTAGAGATCTTGTTGGAGCCTGCAAAATGCTCGATAGCCACAGGGCTCCACAGGTCTTCCTGCTTTGAGTGCCCAAGACGACCATAGCCTCCAAAGCCCCAACTGTAAACCATGCCGTCTGTCAGTGCAAGACTGTGGTTGTTGCCGCAGGCTATTTGCGTAACAATCTTGTCCTTAAGAGCAGCAACCAGCACTGGCGTTATTGTGTTCCAATAAGCAAGAAATATTGATCGTGAGACAAGGTGGCATAACTCAACGAGCCGAGAAAGTTTAAATGATGCATGATGCAACCATAAGATATATTGGCACAAATATATTTACCTGGAGTGGTTTGAGGGATATGGACAAGGCGATTAGACTGTTGCAAGTACTGGCCGTTGGTTTTGTTTCCGAGCTGATACCCATTGTTGATCATTGATGTAGAATAGTAAGAATAAAGAGGTCATTAGAATATAATGACTCCCAGTAATACATATGGAGGATTTTTTTTTCCTATTTTATATGAGTACAATTAGCTCAAAAAAAAACTTTACCTGACCGTATTCAGGAGATCCGAATGCCCAGAGTTGACCTTTCTCCGACAAAATCATTGTAAACTCGGTACCGCAGGAAACTTTGGAGGCCTTCTCTTTGAGACTGGCAACGTGTACGAATGATGAGTGGTCTTTGTGGTTGGGATTCCCAAGTTGACCCATTTTATTGTCGCCTGCACCATAGACAGATCCATTACTTGCAACTAAAATGGTGTGGTTTCGACCTACAGCTGCATCCACAAATTTGAGATTCACAGTCTTTTTTCCCTGTGTGGCATAGATGGTAGGAACCTTGAGCGGCAAAGGATGAGGGTCTGTGTCACCAACACCGAGTTGACCTTTTTCATTACTTTTTTGTTTTTTTTCGCATCGATAGTATAATCCAAAATGACGTTAATTACAAATTGATGCTGCATTGTTATAGTTAATTCAACAAAAGCGGCTGCAATCCAGAAAAAGATCATTACCGTCCAAGGACCCAGACATCACCGTCATCTAAAAACACAGATATGAAAGACGAAGAAACAGGGGTAAGAAATGTAAAGTATAGAAACAACGTGTATAAAGTAAGACGAGGCCCCTGTACCTGTTAGGAAGACACTGTGAGCAGCACTTGGGCAAGTAGCAATTTTGACAATCCTACAAAAAATATTTTCAAAGTAAAAATAAGGCCAGCGAATCTTGGTTTGTGAATGACTTGATGACCTGAATAACATGTGTGACCATAGAATATAATCAAATAATCACAAAAAAAAATGTACAAGTTTGTAAAACCCTTACTTCAAATCTGTCAATTCACGAATAATATGGAAAGTTTCAAGATGAGGTCTTTTGTTTTCAACAACAAGTTAAAAAAATAAAAAAAAAATAAAAAAAAGACAATTTGATAATGAGAATAGATGTAAATGGGTATTGACCAACTGCTAGAGCAAAGACACATCATTGTGCCTACAAGATCTCGCGCGTTTCGCCGGCTTTAGGCTTACGACCAATCATGTCCCAATCTAAAAGGAGAATCATGTTTTGCCAGCTTGTCAGATTGCTATAGGAGTATATCAGATGCATTCAAGACTTTTAAGCGATAATCCGATACAGATACTTACCGACACCACCAGCAAGGAGTACTTTGCCTAGGAAGAGATGAAGAACCCGAATGGAGACGAGTATAGAAATTGGGTTGGATATTAAATTAGTTTAAAAGAAAGATCAAAAAAGCAAACCAAAAAAAAAAAATAAAAAATAAATAAGCAAAGCGACTCCAGGAACCAGCCAGCCATTGGATGCACAGATGCAGGGCTGCAGATGCTTGGTTCCTTTTTTTGTGTGTGTGTGATTGAGATGGCAGTAAATCAACTGCATTTAGTAAGAAGCTTTGCTATCCTATCTAGGTACAACATGCATTCTCCGATGCTCTAGGAAACAAAATCTTTTTACTCGCGTTGTCCATGTACTTTATTACATTCCACATCCTTACACAAAAGCATGAGGCTATTGGCAGAATATAATAGGATGAATAAGAACAGATGGATGAATACAATATGGAACAGAGCACAGCAAAATTAAGCATAATGCTGTTGTGCGTCCCTTTAAAAATTAAAAAAGAATATTGCTAGTCCATAGCTCATCACATCACTTTAGTCAGACCATTAACAAAACGCTTCATCGGATGGATGCTTTGCTCCTTCTTTAAAGATGGGGAAATAAATTATTCCAAGAAATAGATGAGATGGCAGTGTCGAGTTGGTTGAATGTCAAAAGAGGGAGGATATCTTACCCCAGGTGGGTTTGTCGGCAGAGGGAGAGGCCATGCTTTATATGTTCAAAAATATATATATTTATACTTTATATCTTTTTTTTTTTCTTTCTTTTTCTTCTTCTTCTTCTTTTTTGCTTCTTGTGGAAAGGAGGGAGGGAAGGAGGGTGAAATGGGTTCGCAGAAAAGACGTGTACTTCCTCCCTTTTGTTTCCGTCCTTCAATTGGTCGACAGAGTCAGGACAATAAGGTGTCGGACAAGACATGCGACCATGTATACTTCCTGGCGTGATTTTTTCTGGAAAAGCCACAGTTTAACCAACACTGATAGTTTATGTGGATTGAATGTTCTTGAAGATCATCTAAAGTAGCCTAGGGAAGGACGCGTTTATACCATGTTTAAACAGATTGATCTCCTTCAACTTGGTCGGAATATGCTTTTTTAAGTATGGCTCCGAAATTTTCTTCTGTTAAACACAGATTGGAGATTGACGTTTACGCGTCCTAGGGAAAGGGGGTAGAATGGAACACACATTTCCCATCAATATGCCTACTTGGTTTCACTCTGTATTGACTTGTTGACCAACCCATGGAGCATTAGGGCTTCGTGTCTCTTGAAAGTGGAAAAATGGTAGAAGGAAACGGACAATACAGAGAGTTTGCTAAATATGCAACGATCAACGAGAAAGTTGGTCACTCCTGCTGCGCTGAAGAAAAAAAAAAAAAAAAAAAAAAATCTAGAGGTTAATGATCAAATTGCTCAATCGAGATGCGCAAGCGAAGTTCAAAGAGAGAGAGAAATAGAGGAAAATTAGTCATACTCTGTCATCGAGCAAAAGAAATAAAGAAAAATAGCACAAGTCATGAATTGTCAAGAAGGATGACAATGCGCCTTTCTTTGCTAAAGGGGTTTAGGAGGCTAATAAATAAATAAATCCAATCTTTAGAGGAAAAGGTAGTAATGACGGCGCAGCGATGACAAAGAGATCATCCAGGGATCTCCTTGATACTCGCTGTGTATGTGCATGTCTTTGAAGGTGGGAAAAAAATAAAAAAAGTTAAGGTGAATTCATTCCACCGAGTCTATTTTTTAAAAAAAAAAAAAAAAAAAAAAAAAAAAAAAAATTAGGAAGAAATCGGACTTGCTTCTCCAATTGACTCAGTGAAATAAAATTAAAATTAAAATTAAAATTAAAAACAACAGTAATGGGCAACAGCAACAAGCACAATGCACAATGGCAAATAGACATGTCTAGGCCTATACTACATTACATCGATTGTCTGTTGCTGCTACTGGAACACATACAAGTGTTGAATGGACAGTTGTTTTGAGGATAGGGACCCATTCAAGTATATAAATGCTTGTGTACTCCCTTCTCATAAGAGATGAATTTTTTCTTTCTTTCTTTTCTTCTTTCTTTCTTTCTTTCTTACTTTCTTGTCTAAACTTATTCAGGTACACAACCTCTTTTATTTTCCTTCCTTTCGCCCTTTTATCTGCTCCTTGCTATAACTTTTTTTCTTTTTTTTTCTTTTTCATTTTCTGCAGATTCTCCCCTGTTTTATACAAGATGACTTTCGCCGCCCCTACCAACTTGGTTCCTGCTCAGGAAAACTTGGCTGCCTCTGCCACATCAGAGGTTCCTGCAGTCGCCTCATTCAATGTCAAGGCCGGCCTTGCTCAGATGCTCAAGGTACTAAATCATTCATCCAAATCTACATACTATACAAACGTTCAGATTAATACAGTTACATTAGTTTCAGCTCCAAAAAAAAAAAAAAAAAAAAAGACATGGATATGGATATGGATATGGATATGGATATGGATGTGGATGTGGATGTAGAATTGGACGTAGATATGGACAGAACTCAAGAAATTTAACAAATAGACAAAGAGACAAGTAGACAGACAGACAGACCTGACAAAAGGTTTGACAGGAGCATTAGCTTTTGACCTGCCTTTTGACCCATTACACAATTTACTTTTAACTTCTAGGGAGGTGTAATCATGGACGTTATCAATGTTGAGCAGGCACTTATTGCTGAGGCTGCTGGTGCATGCGCTGTCATGGCTTTGGAGCGTGTCCCTGCTGACATTCGCAAGAACGGTACGCTGTACCTTGTCCACAATAACAATCGCATTCTTGTCCTAAATCACATCATTATTGATCTACTCTTTATGATTCAAGATGGATGTTTAGATCCGATCTTACATTTAAAAAAAAAAATATATTGACTCATTTCTTCCCTCCTTTTTATACCATATGAATAGGTGGTGTGGCTCGTATGTCCGATCCCAAGATGATCCGTGAGATCATCAACGCCGTTTCCATCCCTGTCATGGCAAAAGTCCGTATCGGTCACTTTGTCGAGGCTCAGGTAGATGATCAAGAAAACCCTCTCCCTTTTGTTGTACTCCTGCATGCCTGCATACTGATTCAATTTGTCCTCTTCAATCCAATGATAAAAATTCATATAGATCATTGAGTCCCTTGGCGTTGACTACATTGATGAGTCCGAAGTCTTGACGCCCGCTGATGAGGCCAACCACATCAACAAGCATGAGCACAAAGTACCTTTCGTCTGCGGCGCCAAGAACCTGGGTGAGGCTCTCCGCCGTATCAACGAAGGCGCTGCTATGATTCGAACCAAAGGAGAGGCCGGTACCGGCAACGTTGTCGAGGCTGTCCGCCACTGCCGCACTGTCAAGGCCGATATCCGTAAGGCTCAGTTGATGGATGACTCGGAGTTGTTCACCTATGCTAAGGAAATCCAGGCTCCTTATCATTTGCTCAAGGAAACTGCAAAGTTGGGTCGCTTACCTGTTGTCAACTTTGCTGCTGGTGGTATAGCGACTCCCGCTGATGCTGCTTTGATGATGCAACTCGGATGCGATGGTGTCTTTGTTGGATCTGGAATCTTCAAGTCAGACGATCCGGCTAAGCGTGCCCGTGCCATTGTTCAGGCTGTCACCCACTACAAAGACCCTAAGGTCCTTGCTGAGGTCTCGGAAGATCTCGGTGAAGCAATGGTCGGTATCAACATCTCGGAAATCCCTGAGGATCAACTGTACGCCAAGCGAGGCTGGTAAAATAGACCTTCACTTTAATAGATGGGAAGGCCTGCTCCTAAATGGATGAAGGAGCAAAAAAAGACGACGCGTCCAAAAAAAAAAAAAAAAAAAAAAAAAAAGCACAACTCCTAGGCATTACATTGCATTGTATATCATTAAGAAAGAAAGAAAGAAAGAAAAAAAACTCACGACTTCCATCCATTCTTACTGTTGTTTGTATAGTTTCTCAATCATATTCATCAACAACCTTGTTTCTCTTTTTTTCTTTTATTTATCTTTTCGTAATAAATACAAATTATATATACAAATATACCATAATTTTATTATATCTTTGTGGAGCTACCGTGGGAAGTTTGAATGGGAACACAAAAGCATCACATGATGAAATTCTAATAAGACCACATCAATTCACGTCCTGTTGGTTCTAATTGACTCATGGTATTGTGCCCCATTGCTGCTGAAGTTGCCTTCCACTTTTCTATTCTAATAAAATAGCCTTTTCGGTGCCTAGCAAAGGTTACTACCAATCAAGGGCAAAGCCTCTTGAGAAGCGGGCTGCATTACATTTTCTGACGCCCGATATCTCCAGCTCATTTAAACAAGTTGGGATGGTGAAATCAGTAGGGAATGTCCCTATGCCTGGAGTACCTTGGAGAAAAAACTTTGGCAAAGATACAAGAGTCCAGATGGCGGAATACCCTTCCTATTTCGACGAAGTAGTGGTATTCAAAACAGGCGACAAGTTCTGTATCTTGGAATCATCGAGAATTGCTGAAACGAAGCAAGAGAAGGATATCCAAGATCGTTAGAAGATTGTCTGAGATGTGTGGAGCCATAAAGGTGAGAAACTTTCGTTGACTCGCCAACAATAGCCATATTTGGAGACTTGTTCTTTTTTTTTTTTTTTTTTTTTTTTTTTTTATTCTCTGGAGCGATTTACATATTGTATTAACATTCACAACAAATTATACCCATTCCTGAGTAAAAAGACCCTTACCGAAAATGTTCAGACATCTATAACCTCCAGGAAATCTTTCAAAAGTATCTGACCATTACAGAGATATAAATAAAAGGCTGCCGCCAAGTGGCGAAATAAATTAGTCATTTCATTATCTATGAGAGGTTGCAAATTATAAGAGCCACAAGTGAAAGAGGAAAATAGTCTTCTAAGGAGATCAAGGAAGATTTCGTTTATTGAATTCGGTTCGATTTCACCTTACGTCTTTGCCATTGGTTAGATATCAACTTCACCTGCCATACATTTTAATTCTCAAGAAGCAAATTTGCATTAAAAAAAAAAAAAAAAAAAAAAAAAAGTTGAAAGGATATACATGTATTTACAGAATAAAAATCGCGAAAATGATATCAAGAGATACATGAGAAAAAGAATATAAGAAAATACAACAGACACTCTGTCTAACATATTTCAGCGGATGCACTAAACAAAAATAAAATTTATAACGACATGGGCGTCGCTCCTTTTCCTCCTCCAACAGATACGGCCTGCGGCCGCTCTGGTATCCTCATTGGCCCCATTGACGTTGAGGATGGAGATGGATTAGATGTCGATAGGCCGTGTATACCATTGTTATAATGGGGGCGTTGATGATGTTGTGGCTGTTGGATCAACAATGGAGCCGACTGCTGACGCGAATTTGCATTATTGTGTACAGGCAAAGACTGGTGACGAATGTCCAAGCCTGGGTGATGGCCTTCATCTTGACCATGGTTGCCGCAAAGTGCACTATTATTAGCGTTGACAGAATCCAGATGAGAATCCCCTGCAGCCGCTGCTCCTAGCCCCATCCCCGTCCCTGCTGTAATGTTCGTCTTCTTGCCCTGGGCTCGGACCAAGTTCTCACAGCGTTTCAAAATATCCTTTGAAGACAAATCCATTGACGATTCCAATAAATCTTGATCATTCAAAATTAACGACAGATCCTCGGGGACCTAGGGAAAAAAAAAATAGAAATTTGGGTTGAGGAAACCAATCGATTGATTTCTTTGCAATACTCATCTAGCCTATCTCATTTTTTCTTCACTCACCAAACAGAAATCATCTTGGTTTTCCAAAAGACCCATTACAGCCTCAATTGCTAAAAAGCTTTCATCTTTGATAGGGTCCTTGGATTTAGAATAGAGGATGTTTGGTGTGATCACAGTAGCAAGATTATGGAGATCCATTTTGCTGCCCGTCTCTTCATCCACATGTGAGAATCCTGCCACCCAGCATAAGAAGAGGCAGATCGCCTCCATGCTATCACGGTTAACCTTTGGTAGCAGGCAGCAAGCTAGATGTAATATCAACCTCCGGACTGCTGGATCTTCCACTTCTACCGAGTCATTTTTTAAAAAAAAAAAAAAAAAAAAAAAATGAGATAGCGAAATAGAGCGCACAACCGTTTGCTATTGAAATATCTTTGAAGAATAAGAGGAGGTAAAGAGAATACATACTTTGAGATACTACAAACAGACGATGGAGCTTAAATGTCAACAAAGGATCTGGCAGATCACGCAAAAACTTTTTTAGGAGCGCTGCGACTTGAACTGGGTTATCGTCAGCAAAGTTCACTGATCCTGGATCCTTATCAATGGCCTCACTCAACTCCTTGAGTCTACGGATGTTTCCATTCTTTCTAAACACACCCTCCACTGACATGTCTATTTCATAGTACCATAGAAACCGTATAGAGAGATCTTTACAATTAGTGTTCTCTTGAGCAATTTACTCAAAGCCCATCTCAAGTATGATCATGAAATACGAAAGTCACATATCTGCTTACCCATATTGCGCATAGCCGTAATGCTATCATCAATGAAACTAGGGATACGAATGCGACCAGGACCTGCACCAAGTGACGAATCGACACCGTTACGCTCTACCAACACCTCCAAAGGGACGCCAAACGTTCCCTCGGCTAATACACCAGTATAAAAAAAAAAAAAAAAAAAAAAAAAGTTTACTTACTATCCTTCAGCTTCTCTTTGCACTAATGCTTGCAGAAATCCCATATTTGATTTTGTTCTCATGCGTATCTCTTACCTTTTGTTTTCTTCTTTTCTGTCTTGAGGTTCTTAACAAAGCGGCCCCATAATGTAGGTTTGCGCTGGCCTATGAGATCCAAGAGCTCCTCAAGTGTAAAGTAGTCTGCAACAATCGGCGCCAGGGTCAATACAGCCATGTGTTGGACAATAAACAGCTCAAGCGCGGAAAGCTCGCTCAAGTATTGCCTCTTTCGTTGACGCAATCCATCCGCACTCCTTGGACCACCAGCCAATATCTGAGATTCTTGCCTATTACCTAATCCAGGCACCCTGGATCCATTCGGTGGTCGCTTCAGAGATGTATTAATTCTAAGCTTTTCTGTGAGGCTGGAAAGCGTCATTGGAGCCTTAGGTTTCTGGCCATCCATCTGTTCCCGCTCCTCGGCATCATTAAGGATCTCTGTCTCATCAATGATCTCGAATTCCAAAAGAGCTTCGCTCAACAGATGTGCGTTGCCATCGTGGTCGATGGTATTTTTCCCATGCTGGCCTCCTTGGTCCTCTGGTTTTTTCCGTTGATGCTCAATCAAAGTCTGTCTGCGAGGGAAGCGAGCAGAATTGGAAAGATCCCTGTCAAGGTGAGTTGATTTTACGCGTCTAATATCTCCGAAAGCAATCGCCTCATTTGTCCGACTCCCTTCTGGTGACTGCGTCTTTGATCGTGAATCTTTCCTCGCGAGACCTTGCGATAAAGCACCTGTGGGCGATAATGCTGGAAGTTCGCGTCCTCGATACTCTATTGCGCCCTGCATTCCATCGTCATCTAGGATATCAATGAGGAAAAGCAGGTAGGGTATTAGACGTTTGCAAGAGAAGGGAAAGCGCATGTGCAAAACAAAAGTGTTCGAAAGCAAAGATAATGATTAAAGGCGTCAAAACACATATACCTTTTAGATGCAACAGGTTTTCCAGCCTGATGAGGGCGACTCGCAAAAGAAAGGTGTATTGCTGCAGCTTTGTCACATGTGAAAACCCGATTTGTGCATCCGGGGTCTTGCATTGCTGGCAGAGAACTGCGCCGCCTCGGGTATCAAAAGAAGCCTCTTGATAAACAGGCGCAAGGGATTTAGTGCACCCGGAACAAATCAAACAATTGGGATGCCAGCGATTATGGTGATCAAACGTAAAACACTCGTCCTCGATGGTGATCCTGCATGATAAACACAAATCTGACGTCACCTCCGCATCCATGGCGCCCTTACCATGCATGTTTTGAAGATGTTTATCTCTACTACCGAGCTCTGTCAATTTACTAACAAACCGAGCAATAACTGTTGTCGAATTGTATTGTCGCTCCAGTTTAAAGGCACGAGTTAATGCAATCCTAATCAAGATTTTAAGATAATGAGCGATTCCAGTGACGAGTGAGAGCAACTCTTGGGTCATACCCAACCTTCGTACGCCGCTTTCCTGAGTATAAGAGAGTAAGGAAAAGAAATTGACGATTTTTTTGCAAAGCATCTTGGCCTGCCGACCGTGTTCGAGATCTATTTGAGTTTGGTTGATGTTGGAGGACGCAAAATATATAAATAGAATTAGTATCGCCATCACAGATTTATGAAGTAGCAAACCTGCCATCTTTAGTTTGTAACCGTATTATCCAAATTAGAAGAGAGAAGTGAAGAGATGGATGGACGGACGATCTGCGCTTATTAATACAGATTAGTAACACATTATATAGCTTACCACTTTGATCACCGACCTCTTTCATCTGCGCCTCCAAGTCATCGATCGCGTTAAAAAGGATTTCGACATGGAGAATAAACTTCTCAGCCATCTGGACACCATCATAATATGCGGCATCTGAGACGTGGACTAACATATCTGAAATGCACCCTGCAGAAGATTCTTCAAATCCTGATAGTACTGTCCAGATCTGAAGCACCTTCTCTTCCATTTGCTGCTGAGCACGCTTGAGCTCCTCTGGTGTCTTTTGCTCTAAGCTCGGCCGTCCCCCTGCACTATCCGCAGTTTCGATTTGCCCTTGTACTTGTGGCGTCTGTATTTGATCATCTTCGCCTTGTGGCGCAAATGACAATTTGACATTCCAAAACTATAATTTGTGCACAAACAAAAGAACACAATGGTTTTTTGTTATTGTCATTATTATTGTTATTACTGATATTTTGAATGTTTAGGTTTCTGTAAGGTTGCGTTATTCTAATGAACAAAGACCCAGATCTTTTTTTTTTTTTCCTGTTTTCGGTACCACAAGATGATGCCAGCTATGTCATTCATTGGGCTCTAAAACGAATTCCATAGAACCCAAAAGTAGTAGAATAAAAATATAAGGGAACTAGGGTTGTGCAAAAAATAAAAACAATACTAGGCTCATGGCGATAACAAAATAGAGGAAGCAAACAGTGTCATTGTTCAAAAAACAGGTTGATTAACTATTCCATGTAATCAAGTATCCACTTTGCTTAATGAGATAACTCTGCGCCGTCTGTCTTCAAAGGAAACAAATGAGCGCCCAATGAAGTTGTGAGCTCTGACCATTAAGTGTTGAATGGGGCAGTGAAGGTTGCACATATCAAATCAAATAACAATTAAACAATTAAAACAATTAAAACAATTAAAACAATTAAACAATAGATTGATAAAATAGTGAGTGGATCCAACCAGCCAAGGTTGGGCATACCTTGTGAATCATGTAACATTCTGGATGCCAATGTTCATCTTGACTATTACGGTTAATCTCAACAAACTGTTTCAAAATGGCCGTCCTACATCCCGCACACTTGACAGCATAGTAAATGGAATAATGATAATGGCAATAAACCTTGCCATCATGTTCGTAGTAAGAGTCGCGTGGTCCAAAGACAGTTGGGCAGATGGAACATGTAAAATGCTCAATATGATACTTATTGTCAAGTGCGGTGATATAGCTCCCGCGCAATGCCTCGCCACAGGAATGACAGACTAAGCCTAGACGACGAAAGTAGTCTCGTTCACAAAGCGGATACTGTCTCCCAGTCGGTTCAGTGATTGGAAAGAACTTTGAGGCAACAATCTGGTCACAATCCTAAAAGAGGTAAGGCGCGCATCATTACATTATCACAAAACAGTAACATTAGACATAGGGTTTTAGCGTTTGATGAATGGCTCTTTTTTTTTGTTTTTTGGTCCCTGACATAGTGTTTCTTGGTCATCACAGTAAGGGTGCTGCTACACGAAACACGAAAAAAAAAAAAAAAAAAAAAAAAATAGCAACCGAGGGTAATGTACAGTACGAAGGGGAGACATTGTAGTAAAATGCTTACCAGACATTTGAAGCAGTTCAAATGGTATGTCGCGCCTAATGCACGGACAAAAGACCCTTGCATCTGTAGCTCACATTGGGCACAGGTCTGAACTGGAGGGACGACATCAAGTGGAGGAGGAGAGGATGAGGTTTGGATGGGCTGACTTTGGAGACGGGGTTGATTCGTCTGTTGGGGGAAGGATTGTGAGGCGAGGTCTCGGGAAGAGCCTTGTTGCTGAGGCAACGGCCTCTGTGGCTGTGGATGTGCTTGCTGTGGTGATTCCTGCTGTTGCTGTTCATTTGCAGTGTGAGAGGACAATGCTGCTGCTGTTACTGATGCGTCTTCTGGGGTATTCAAATTCATGTTATATATATTGTTTATAGGTCCTGTGAAGGTTACTGGCAAGGCATTGACATGCCCTGATGAGGAGAGGAATGTATAATGAAGCGAATATGTCAGTGTGCGCGTGAATAAATATGCTTTTTTAGTATTGTCTGTGCTTTCTTTGTCAGACAAATGAGGCTAAAAAAAATAAATAGAAAAAAAGGGCAAGGATGATGGTGCTTCCTTTTTTAAGAAGAAAGAAAGAAAGAAAAGAAGAGAGCAAAGTGTAAAAGAGAAAAGAGAGAGAGAGCCAATTGTAATGACTGTGATAACAGTGGTGAATAGAGAGAAACAAGTAGTAAAAAGAGTAGTGGAGAGGAGAATGGAGGATTGTTTCGATTGAGTCTCCATTCAATTGAAGGAAGGCCAGACAATGAAAAGAAAAACAAGGGCAGAGTTTGAAAAATGTAAAGTGGAGAAAGAGAAAGAGAGAGAAAGAGAGAAAAGAGAAAAAGAAGGAGAGCAAGAGGAGTCAGTAGGTAAGGATGGGTAGTCGATATGAATATGAATATGAATAAGAATATGGATGTATGAATGTGGAGAAACAAATGAGAGTGAGAAAAAGCGAGAAGAGAGAGGAAAGGAAGGGGAAGAAGGACGGTAAGGGCGAGGGGAAGAAGGCAAAAAGGTACAGTCGAAAGATTCATGCTTTTTTATTTCTTTTATTTTTGTTGTTTACAGAAGGGGGCAGTTGCAGTACAGTCGCAATAACGCGCTCTGATTGAAGCAAAAGCGAATGTTCGTGCTCCATCAAGAGAGAACAGGATAACACATCGTTATTGTCTCTTGGACAATCCGTGCCATTCATCTTCATTCAGAGGAAACAAATAATCCATAGTGGATAATGCCACCGTTCTACATGTACCGGCTTACATGTCATTGTCGGCGACCAGAAAAGAAACTAAACAGGTTGGACAAATCCTGCTCAAGCACGTTGAAAGATGTCATATCAGATCCAAAACTGGTGTAGTCAAGTAGGCCTTGGCTGGTATCTTTCCATTTATTAAAAATAAAATTCAATACTAAATATCATGTGTGGTGTTAATGAATGGGAGAAAAAGGGTTTGAATGGAGTGCGCACAGATCGACACCGTGCGTGCTTTTGAGCCACGCGTATCCGTCCACATGTTTTGGTCTGTCCAATAGGCATTTAGTGAAATACACTTTGCGTATTACGCACCACCTCTCACTTTTTTTTTTTTCTTTTTAACCCGAAGGCACATACCGAGCAGGTCGTCTTAACACGGCCTCTCAGAAGCTTGAACAAAAAGATCAAAAAGGTGTTCCTGCAAGAACAAGGCGTCAAAACGAATCTCAAGCTAGGCAGCTCGAATAGATAAAATCTCTTGATCTGTCCATGAGTCTCTTTAGCAGTGTGTAACTTCCCCTGCGTTTCATGTAGTAGCTTCCTCAAGGCTGCCTATCCACACTCGAAATACTGTTCAGCGATCAGGCCCTGCTTCGATCGCGTTTGTTTCATTCAGATCTCTTTAAAAAGAGATCTCACAAGTGCAAGCCTGTCATACCAGCAGCCTCTCGTCTGCACAGCTCACCTGTGCCAGCACTGAGGATTGGAAATAAATACCAACGTCAACAGTAGGGGTCATCGCCCTCTCTTGTACCAGTTTCAAATGAAATCAACCAATACCACTTTTGCCCTCATAGCATTCGAGCTAGCTTTTCTATCCTTAAAGTAAATAATGGGGGAGCTTACTTTGATGTTTTGCAGATCAAGAAGTTTTTTCGGGAAACTATACACGTAATGCTCTATCCTTTTTCCATCCCACATTCCAGCAACCATATAACTACAAGCAACTAAACTTATTATTAATGTGTTAAAGACAAGCGATCATTCAAGACAAGACACCAATGTCTCGGTCATCCTTGTTCATAGCAGAGACAGCATTCGCAATTTTTTTTGTTGGTGTGGTTTCAGGTGGGCCATGCTTGCCGCTGTCATTGTCATTCTTCCCTCACACAAACAGATCCATCTTCTGTCCTTTTCTTTCATCTCTTTATCTTCAAATTGTCAAGGTCGACTTTGGAGTGAACCCTATTCATCACCATTCACCTCTCTTTTCGTACTCCCAGGCCCAATATGACTGTGAGTGCCTTATTAAAACTCTTCTCTGTATAGGCTAGCTCGAGGCATTCTTTTTTACCCTCTTCTTTTCGCCTTTTCCTTCCTTTTTTTTTTTTTTTTTTTTTTTTTTTTTAACTTTACCGTTAGAGTATTGAGCCAATCGAACTATCGATTTCACCATGCCCAGAAGTCATCCCTCATACTCACCTGTGACCGGATCATATGCTGTCATCGATCCTCCAGGGATAGAGAGCAATGCTCATGAACACCATCGCTCCTCAAGCCGTCATCACCATCGCAGTCATAGCTATCACCAGCAACATCACTATAATGATAATGACATGGTTGTCGGTCTTCACTCTTTAGAGTTATCCTCACCTGCGAGTACCTCTACTGGCACCAGTGGACGAAGTAGTGTTGACCATACCGATGGCAGTATTAATCACAGGAGCCTAACAGGGATTAACTTCCTGGCTCAATCCTCAGAGTTTGTGCGCTCAACTCAAAGAGATACATCCTCAGACCCTGTCGTCGAAACATACATCAATAATGATGACTACCTCCTCGTAAGAGCCGCATCCAACATTCATGTGTCACATCCACAGCCCCGGTTTCGCGATACATCTAGGAACCCAAACAGTACTTTGGATACTCGGCTCTTTAATCATACCCAAACCTTGGCCCAAAGCTCGCACGCAATTCAAGGTGGCCAGATTAACGAGGACGACGGCGAGAATGCAAGGCATTCAGAAAGCATCGTTGACAATATATACGATTTACGACACATCATGATCCATAACCAGAGGCAGTTTGAGAGGCAAAGCCGCCAAATAAACGTACCATATGACCAGCAGATAGGTATCGAGAGCATAGATCGCCAAAGTCTCGATCCTACTAGCCCAGGTGCGAGTAATGAGCCAATTACAGAGTCGAGGACGCCCGTACGGCCACCGATAGAAGGACCTTATCACTTAGAGTTTGATCCTCGACCAACAATTTCGTCTTCATATTTCCCCCATTCGACCGAGTCCGCCATAGTACTTTCCTCACCACCACCAGGCAGGTCCTCAGGCGCGCCTTCCTACCAGCCCAGTGACAGCGCACACTCGCATATAACTTCACTTGGGCACTCTCTCAGAAACTCTAATATTAACACTAGTGGCTCCTACAGACCATTTGTCACTGGTAGAGATGTCGCTTTGGAGCAGCAACAAGGCCAGGATCCTTCCCAATTAAACTCATCAACACCACTCAGCTCGGCAAGGGCAAGCCTAACCGACTCTATGGACAATTTGGAGAACGAAGGGAGAGCGTCAGAAGAAGGGGGTGGCCAAGGGGGCTGGTCCATTTACGGGTCTCTGGCGCATCGGACTAATCCATTTGTGCAACGCCAGCGCCAGCACTATCGACAACGGCAACTGGAGAGCCATCGTCGATGGCAAGAGACCACAGTTGGTGATGAAGTCGTTCCACATACTGTCCCAGCAGCTGGTACCTCAAATCCACAATCTAGCCCGCTTCACTCGCAGAGCAGAGTTCATAGCCTTCAAGCCCCCCAGGCCAATACCTCAGTACATCGTCACGGCAGCCACATCCCTATTCCTTCACATTACACTAATCCACACGCCCTTAGCCACCCACAGCAAACCTCTTCAACACCTGCTTCGCCCCCTTCGAGCTTGTTCCGTCCGATGAGCCCTAGTGAACATAGCGATCACCGTCAGCCAACTACGGGAAGAGACCAAGTTGCACCGAGACTTCCCCAAAGGTTGGGTAACACCATATACTCTGAGACAGTAGAACGAGCAGAAGCAGGTGGTTGGACTCCTTCATCAAGCTCAACCGGATGGGCCTCTTACTCATGGCGCGATAGTTTGGTAGGAAGTCGGGCGCGCAATAACATAGGGCTGAAGGAGGTTGTTCGAATGGCTTGCTACTTCTGCACTACTTTGATCTGTGAGCGCGGTATGAAGGTATCTTTTTTTTTTTTTTTTTTTTTTTTAATAATAAGGAAAAAATGGTAACAGTTGCTAACTATCACCATGGCTTTAATATTCTTAACATTTTCAGGCTCAACTATTGGCGGACCAGAGCGTTGCACTCTTATCCACAGATTACACTCCTCAATCGTAAGTTTTATTATTATCAAAAAAGAAAAAAAGAATGCCAACTTGCATGTAAACAAGAGGTTTTATTGAATGGCCGACGTAGAGTGGAGTTAATAGGGCCAGATTACAAGCCAACCAATTGCCTATGCAGAATCAAGGATACCGCATGTCTTGTCTGGTGAGGGACCGTTCAGAATCTTAGCATTCACCCATTCATTCTGTACAAATATTACGTCTTCTAGCTACTTATTCTTTACTTTGACCTTATACCATACGCTCGTCATATGTAATTGTAGTGGCAATGTGATCGGATATCATATCACCCAACCCTGTGAGAAGTGTCTCAGCTCAGACAACAATGGGCACCTCTGGCTCTTTCATCCTGAATATGTTAACAGTTCGCCACGGCGGGACCACATACTAGCCAGGCCATTGCGTTGGAACGAACTTCCTGAGCCCGACCAAGACTTTGATACTTTGAGCCTCCAAAAAGTGTATCGAGGGCTAAATGGGAAGATGACCCTAAGTGGCATGGTTCGTCGTGAATACGATATTATTTGTCGATAATAGAGTTTGTATTTTATCATTTTCTCTCACAATATCAGGTCATCTTTCCTGTCATTACTATTATTAAATCTTAATCATGTGTCCCATGTGGAATATGAATGCGGTCTTTTTTGATAAGATGTTAACTCTACAAATGGGTTGTCCCATTACTGGGGCTGCGAATAAAGCGGTATCCAATAGTCGGCTATAACCGCATTGTCGTACTGCCACAATGCAACATTCTGTTCGTAAACCACGTCAGCATTGAGTAGTCCCCTAAGGGTCTGTGCGCGAAGGTCATCCTTTAGCCACAGTCCTCGATCATCAAAAATTTACTGCCAATTCCACCTACTGTCGATAGCTTGCCGCCAGTCACCAACCTGCATCAGTCCTGACTGCCTTCATGTCTGCTGCTCGTCGCTGTCCAGGCGAGAGCCAAAGAATTCACCTTTGCTACGTCTGTGCCTCCCAACACAGTTGTGTCCCCCGGCGCGTTTGCCCACAAAGGCTGTACCATTATCTCTTTCCCTGCTAACGGTGATTTTACAGCAACGTCTGTTCTAGCTTTCGATCCTAGTTGAGCAAATGCAATTCTATCGCCCTCAACTATGAAACAAGCGAAACTCTCAAAGTTCGCACGATATGGCTGTGAAAAGCCAATTCGCATCCATGATTTCTCCACCAATGTACACCGCGATCGGTACTCGGAGTCGATCTTTCCGATGTGGCCTGTTGCGCCCATGAAAAGCCGCGGAGGCTGGCGTGCCGACTCTAGCTAAGGACGACTTTAATTTTTTTTTTTTTTATTCGATCAAATCTTGTGGGATTGATCTGAAGTTTCTACTTTGGACTCCGTCAAGTGCTGCCAGATGTACCGCTGGTTCGGCTGGGAGGTGGAATATATACCTAAGCCGTGTGGCCAGCCAGGCGAATTAGGGTAGTTTTTTTTTTTTTTTTTTTTTTTTTTTGATAAATGGACCCACGAGGTCGTGAGGATTTATTAGAAATAGACTCTATAAATGAGTTGCCCTATTACTAGGGGCGCAAATAAAGCATTTTCCAATAATCGGTCTTTACCGCATCGTTGAACTGTTACTGTAAAACATCCTATTCACAAACCACGTCAGCATGAGTGGTAACTCTCGATTCCTACGGAACCTGCGACGAGGCCTGCTCCCTACTTGGCCTGTTGTACGCGAAAGTTATCTTCTAGCCGCAGCTCTCAATCATCAAGAAACGACACCCTCCCGGCCGTTCCATTACTGTCAGCTCTAATTGTTGCCGATAGCTCTCAACCACTCTTTGGTCTGCTTCCGTCCTGATCGCTTTCACGTCAGCTGTTCGTCGTTGTCGCAGGGTAGGCCCTAAGAGATCACCTCTGCTATGTCTGTGCTGCCCAAACAGGCGCGTCCCCTGGCGCATTTGCTCACAGAGGTGATGGCTTTAGTTCTTTCCCAGTCGACAGTGGCTTTACAGCGTCTGTTCCAGATCTCAGCCCTTCCGATTTCCTCGATAGCTTTAATAAATCTGCAAACCACATATTTTACAATGGATGCGGTTGTCTTGAAAGTATCTTTCCAAATCTTGGCCATGTCTTTCGGCATCAATCCATGGTAAAGGCCTTGGACTGTCCTGATGGCTCCCTCACCGTCGCCATCTTCATCCTCTTCGTCGTTGTAATACAATTTACCACCTGTCGAATTGCAGCAGCTCCTTTGTACATGCCTTCCAATGACGCCCATATCACCTCTTCGCTTGCTGGCATGAACGTAGGTCCCTTGCCAGTCTGTTTTTGTCCTGACGCCTGTGCCCGACGCAACTTGTCCTCCCAAAGTCTCCTCTCCTTCGCTAGGACCCTTTGTCCGTCGCGATTGATATTCTCAATCGCTCTTGTCCACCCTTCCAACTACTTATCATCTGTGATAGGGGACTTCTAAAAGTGCTCTGTGTCTTCTTTTTCCGATTCACACATTCTGCATATGTCTGTGTAATAGAGATCTGGTCTCCACTGCTTCATGTAAGCAAGCGTTGGGAGCATACCATGTAGCTTCTTGATCCTGTGAGCTCGTCGTTGGCAGTCAGTTGGACTGGTGAATAGCCCTCTTGGAGTGTTACCGTCGTGGATAATGTGCAGAGTCGCTTTCCAATCAATCTCCTTCCAATCTGTGATGTAACGGCTGGTCCTGTTCTGCACACTCCAGGCCGGATTCGTCCTGACAGCAGATTGTTTCAGGAGTTGGCGAAGGTCGTCCTCTATTACGTCTCTATTGAAGAAAACGTGACATCTCAAGTCATTGTATTCCTGTTCCTTCAATTTCCACAGTCCACTAAATTGGCTGCCTGATCAGCCTTTTCATTGCCTTTGCTGCCTGCATGTCCCTTAATCCAGACTACGTTGACTTTTCGGTCCTGTCGAACGAATGCGTTATAAACTGCTGCTCACCATATAGTATAGGTTGAGCGAAGCTGTTGTCGTTCCGTGCATCCTTCACTTCCACTCACCAGGGTTTTGAACTGCGTAGCTACTGCCATATTGTCTACATAGACTGTTGTTGGTACATTTCTTGGACTAATAAGTATTGCTGTGAGTAGACCTGCCAGTTCTGTCTTGGTGGATGAGGAATAGCCATCAACCTTTCCAGATATTACTGTTGTGTATTCGTCCACATTCTCCTGTGCAACAACACCAAAAACTATCCGCGCTGAGTCCTTTCCTGCATTCTCTAACGATCCATCAGAGAAAAGAGATTTTCTCCCTTCCTATTTTTTTTTTTTTTTTTTTTTTGATAACAAGGACCCTCAGGGTCATGGGATTTATTTTCTACACTCTATGAACAAAATACTCGAGAAACTATAGTCAATAAACAGTTATTACTGCACAAACGGCGAGAGCCGCTGCATCAAGAGATTTTCTCCCTTCCTACTGACCGTTCTCTTTGCCTTAGAATGCTTTCCATGACACCTTGTGGTACCACGACCCCAGTGTGGTCTGCCAGGCCCCGGCTAACGTTGGCTTGAGGTCCTTTATTGTTCGCTGTCGAAACAGAGTCCAATTCCTCTTGTGCCATCCTACGTAGCCGTCTGTCGAGGGCCTCTCCGCTGAGCTCACTTCGTCCTCGTATCTTGGTTGCGCAGCTGTGCCCTTCTTCTTGAACGTTTGGCTGCTTCTCGTCGTCTTTATTCTTGATGGAGTATTTTTTTTTTTTTTTTTTTTTTTTTTTTGATAACAAGGACCCTCAGGGTCATGGGTACCTTTATTCTTGATGGAGTACTCTCTCTTGGCTTTTTTTTTCACGTCGAAAACTACAGATCTTTCTGTGGCTTGGTTTAAAATATCTGATTAATAAGGCTTTAAAATTTTTCCGTTATTCGAATTACCGATGGGTTCCCAGTGGCCAAGTCGGCAAGGCACTGTGCTTATATTTTCAGAATATACTAAAGACACGCAGCAATCCCGAGTTCGATCCTCGGCTGGGAAACATTCTTTTTGCTTCTGAAAGATACATCAGTTGTATCTTTTTCCGTGGCGATTTGAACATTGCATGTCTCTTTATTTCTTTCTTGTCATTCATCACTAGCCTGCTGGATCTGTTTGATTTTATCATGGAGTGCGGGAATCCACTATTTTTAGAATGGATTGGGGAGTGGATGGAGCATGCTCGAGAGCTTGGTAGTCAATCCTATTATATTTATCGTAAGGTGGGCTACACAAACAGTTGAGGCTGTATATATGTGATTCATTTCAGACACAGTTGACATTTGGGATTTATTGATGTTTTTTTTTTTTTTTTTTTTTTTTTTTTTTTTCCTTGCAGGCATACGAATCGATGGCAAAATATCCAACCAAATTCAATCACCCTATTGAAGCTTTGTGTCTGTCTGGTATCGGTGAAAAAACTGTAGCCAAGTTAGAGAAGAGGTTGATCGAGCACTGTAGGGAGAATGACCTGCCAATGCCTTCCGCTGGTAAGCTAGGTATCCTATATTATACTTACGAAGCAGTGCTTTTAAGATAGTATTTTGATTGAAGGCCTCGAAATCTTAAGTTCTTAAAAGACCTAGAGTACCGAAAAAAAATGTTGACAGCAATGGAGCAGAAGGTGATGAAGGAACTGAAGAATCAAAATCAAAGAGGCTACGCGCACGGAATCAAAAGCCATATGTACCAACATACAGGTCTGGAGCATATGCTATCTTACTTACTCTACTGGATGCTTGGGATGCCAAAACCCCAGATGGTGATGGGGCTTTAACTAAGCATGAACTTGTGACAAGAGGTCAGGTTTATTGCGATGCTTCACTGACGAATCCCGAGTACGGGAAATTCTTCACAGCATGGAGTTCAATGAGGACACTATTATCTAAGAACCTTGTCTATCAGTCTTCGTCAAACTATTACCTCACAGATGAGGGTAGGGAGATTGCTAGAATGATGAGGACAATTGCGCAGGATGGCGGCAATCCTGAAACCAACACTACACTAACTGAGGCTGATGTGGATTCAGAAACTTGGGGTTATACAGCACCTCCTCTCCGTCACATATCTAGAACGCCACAGCTTATACAAGAAGGAGACGATGGACCAGATGACCTTATTGACTTTATAAGCGAAAGATCGTCATCAGCTAGTTCCTTGCGCAGGGCCCCTGCTGTCGCAACCTCGTCACCTTCAACAGAAGTCCTCCGAGTCCAGTCGTCCCAAGGTAGCAGTTATAATGACCATAGCGGTGAAGATAATTGTGACACATGGAAATCTGTCCTGAGCAGTTGGAACTCTTCAATATCCGACTCCTCAAAGACAAGGGACGACACATTTCAAGCTGTAAGCTCAGTAGAGTCTTCTCTGCCATCAGGGCTTAACACGGCTCGACCGACGGCCTCGTCCCTATTCACGTCATCCACACGAAGCAATGGTCCATCACCCCAGGTTATCGACATCCTAAGCGATTCTGACGAAGAAAACTTGCCTAGCACCACACGGAGTACTACAACCCCTCTACCACCTCCAGAGAGACGCACATCAATGGACCCAGGCCTGCTTACGAGCGACCATATAATCCTTCAGGACGCACCAGCGCCTAAGAGCGTTCTATCCAGGACGACTTCCCAGTTCAAGCTCCCAACACATCCCGCCACCGAGCCTTCTGCTCCAACTACAAAAGCTGGTCTGAGTAGGCAAATGTCTTCTAACGCCACTAGCAATGTGTTTGACGAGTCAAGGACGTCTTCAGTTCAACGCTCCAGCAGCTCAAAGTTGCAGCGTAAGGATGGAGCTTCAGTTTCAGGACGCGATGCATTTCCACATCTGCGAAGCCACTCATTTTCGCTCCGAAGCATTCCTAACGACACTTCGCCTAAAAATATCAAGCAGCTTGCGGCTTTCAAGCCTGTAATTTTCTACCCTGGTTCATTTGAGATATGTCTTGTTCTAGATATTCGTGAAGTCCGCACACAAACGGACCGTGACTACATTGGGCAGAGACTGAAAGACCGTGGAGTCAATGTCATCAAGCGAGCATTGGATATTGGCGACATTATCTGGATTGCGCGATTGAAAACCCCTTCTGCTTCTAGCCCAAGCGAGATTGTATTAGATTACATCCTGGAGCGAAAGCGAATGGATGACCTAGTGCATAGTATTAAGGATGGTCGATTCAACGAACAAAAGGTAAGAGCGTACCATCATGTAGTTGCTATTTGAAACTTTTGTATTTATGATCTTATTCATGACTATATCGGTTTTTTTTTTTTTTTTTTTTATAGTTCCGGTTGAGAAGATCTGGACTGGGTCATGTTATATACCTGATCGAAACCCATAAAATGGGCGAAACATATGACATTGGTACTGACGCCATCCGTACCGCAATGACATCCACTCAGATCCATGATGGTTTCTTTCTCCGCCGCACGAATCATACGGACCAAACTATTGAATATTTTGTTAGCGTTACGAATGCTTTGCGGAAGCTCTATGAGGTATATATAAATGTATTATCTGGATTTAAGATGCTTAGTTGAAACTTCAGCCTGAAAATCTTGTCTTAACATTGTGCTGAAAAAATCTTAATATAGTCGAAGGCACTTTATGCTATCCCAGATGAAGCCATTGATCGCGCATCATACTTGGATCTTCAAAGCCATCTCAAGGCTACCAATCCGGATCGGACATACCTTACGAGTTATAAATCATTTGGTGCTTTGAATGGCAAGTCCGAAACAATAGTCGTTAGAGACACGTTTGTTAAGATGCTGATGACTATTCGGGGTATTAGTAGCGAAAAGGCGATGGAGATTGCCAGAGCGTACCCTACACCAAGAGCAATGTTTTCAGCATTAGATGAACAGGATTCAGATACCCAGCGGGACAGAATTCTAGTTAGGACGAGCTCGGCTATAAACAAAAGGAGGATTGGTGAAGCGCTGAGCAAGAAAATAGCAGAGATTTGGTACTCGGATGTTTACTCAAAAAGCTTAAACTTAACTTAATTTTATTTATGTGGAAAAAGTGGCCTTTGCACACAGCACTGTGTGCTATTATCAGGCACGACACAACACTACGATTAACGGGCATGACAGTCGTGTTTCTACATGCTTTTTTTTTTGTGTTCACCTGCATTTTCGCACCATTACCATCAGGAACAATAGCATTACTTTTTTTTTTTTTTTTTCCCTTCATTTCTGTAATTAAAACTACACTATTCCTTCTCATTCTCGTATGAAGTTGCGTTCATTCATTCACCTTTTACTACGTGCCTGTTCACTCAACTAAACTTTGCTGCGTCTTGTATTTATTGAGCCATGTCCAAGAAAGTACTGACCACTCAGTCACTGAAATACCCCAGCATTTACTTGTCAATACTCAACGAGACCAATCTTGTCACTCACACCAAGCGCCATAGTCTGCTGGATAAGAGAGACTTCATTAGGGAGTACCTTGATAGCCTCGACATCCCTACAGAACCACAACAAGGCCCGGAGCCTATCCTCAATACACTGCCTATAGAGGAAACATTGAGGCATGGTAATACTGATGAGGCATTTATCCAGCTGTCCCAGCAACAAGAGATCTCGAGCTCTAGCAAACGAAAGCAACAGCGAGATGATGTCTCTTCGCAACTCACGAGCAGCAACACTCAGAATGAAGAGGATCAAAATTTACTAGGTGAAGTGCCGCGCACGGGCAACGCAAGAGGGATCACGGGAGTGATCGATTCCAAAGTTGATAAACGGTGTAAACGACTCTCCACTGTTGACCAAGCGTGTGAAAATTTAAATATGAGCAAGCGTTGCAAGGAATGCAGAACGAAGCCGAAACGCCACGCCGAGCAAGAGCTCAATATAGGATCAGTTGATAAGAGTAAGGATAAAGGTAAAAATTTAAAGAGATCCGCACCAGGTTATTGAGCTTTATATTCAGTAAGAACCTGTTTTGGTCAGAACAGTATACCTATTATAATTTTACTAAGGCAAGCAAAGCCGAAATCGATCGCTATAGTTAGAGCAAGGAACCGCAAAAGACGAAAGAGGCAAGAGGAGCCGCTTGCATCGCTTCGGGACATGGGCTATCCTAGACGGCAGAAGAGGGCGCACTCACCGCAAGAATGTATAGCTGCTTCCAAGGTGGAGTATACAGATGGTTCAGAAAGTGATGGTGGCCATCGACATTGCCGCATGCCTCTTCAACGGCGCCAACGACTACAAACCATGCTTGCTACTAGACGTATGGATGCACGTTCACATAGTAATAAACCCCGCAAGATCTTTACTCAAAGCTCCCTTATCATGAATGTAAGCGTGCACACAACACGCCCTTTTTCCTTCTATTGTGCTCAGATAGTGCATATGCTATTTGAGCATACCTATCTTTGTGCAATTAGAGTGTCCGGTCAGAACTAACATCAGCAAGTGTAAATGACCTTTTCAATGTTTTCTATTTGATGCTACTAGCAATTTGTCTCTCCAAAGGTCTCCAAAGAGCGTATTACGGTATGGTTTTTCTATGTGTTTCATTAAAATATTCGGGGTTTGATACAAACGTTAAGATATTTTGGCTTTGTTGGCCGAATAGATGCAAGAGAAGCCCACCCGGTTGGGGATTTTTAAAAAGGGCAAAGCCTCTTTAAAGACAAGAGTCCATATCGGTAATTCAATCAACCCAACTATTGATTTGCTTGTACATAGCAACCCATATTAATTTGCTTGCGAACTTTTACTCTCTCCTTTGCCTTGAAGGCTTAAATAAAGAATTTTCAGAAAAGTTCTTTCTCAACCAAGGGCCTTATTCGGAAGAAAATGCTAGAAGTGACAAACGACAAGATGATGCTGTCACATCAGTATACTTCGCGGGCCCTTCGAGCTATTGTGAGTACGAAGATCGTGGCCTTCATCCCGACCCTGACCCTGTTGATCAAATGATCGAGAGTAGCTATACATCAGTTAGTGATGGTAGCGTGCACTCAAAACATAGCTTGTTTCAGCGCTGTCTGAATAAGGAAAATTCCAGCTTTAGTAATCGTTCATCGAACCAAAGGACGTCCATGGCGCTCAAAGATTCCAGGGAGTCTATTCATTCTATGCATGTTAGAAAGGAATCGACAGCCTTATTAAGCTCGATCAATGATGATTTGGCGCAAAGTCGTTTAACCATATCCCAGGACTTATTGCCTGAGAAGTCGTTTGCGAACCTATCTAACAATGGAATGTCGCCAAGGTAATTAAATGCAAAGAGCATTTGGTTAGTTTAGATAAAGTCTGTTTGTTAATTTTATTCGAACTCATGTTGTTTCTTCATAAAGCAGTCCTTTACCAGGGCATACAACAATGGATGTCCTTCAAAATACAGCCATTGTGCCTTCATCGCAAGCACCAGCTTATCCTCAGATCACTCAGACCGATCCATGTATCTATACAAATGATACATGTCATGTAGATCTCGTTGGATCCGAACAGCCTCTCATAGCATTGGCACCAAGTCTCAACCATAGGGTGCTGCCAAATGGTGCTGTGTATAGGTACTATTCGCCCTTTCTGGAAGCAGCACAACCCATTGATATGTATAATACGCCTTTAGAAGAAGTTGTAGATGATACCCATGACAGACCAATCTCAAAAGTATTATTTCAGTGGCGACCCCACCGACTCTATTGAGAAATGTAAATAAAGTACATAGCACGTGAGTGGCTTTGTAGCTTTATATCCAAATCCAGAAATGCGTCGCAGTCTATTTTTTTTTTTTTTTTTTTTTGCAGATAAGTTGCTTTATGCGTGTTCACAACATCTTTGCTTCTGAATTTTGACCTGGACATCCTTTTCGGACCAACATTCAAATTTACTTAGAATGAAGGAACAGGTGCTTGAGCAGGCGCCCAAGAAGATGTAATTCATTTCTATTCCTCCTACAATTGTTCTTTTAATTGCGACTTTAATTTATTTATTTTTTTTGTTTCCTTTTCTTCCGCCTCTACAACCCAGCAGCCATTGCTATCGAATAAATACATGAAACTAATTATTGGATGTTTCTCTTTCATGTGCACTTCAAAATTGGGCCTATATGAATAGCAAGCAAATCCAATTTGGTGTTCTTTCGCCACAGGAGATTGTCAATGTATCAGAGTTCGAGGTCACTCAGCGTGATCTGTATACGGTTCAGGACCGTCAGCCAGTTAAATATGGAATGCTCGATTTGAGACTGGTAAGAAGAAAACAGGTTCATATAGTCCATATAGCCATCGTACATGAACGCCGGGTAGCTCGATTTTGGAGCGACAAATATTTAAAGGAGGGACAATTTTAGTCTTTATCATAGAGGATAACCAATTTATGGACCATTGAAGGAGGCCTAGCAATTAAGCCACACTGTTTAGGTGATTAATTTTCATTTTTAATAAAATGATCTACTGATCTAAATGTTGTTCTAGGGTACCTCTGATAAAATCGCTTCCTGTGAGACCTGTGGTCTGAAGCAACAGGATTGTATCGGTCATTTTGCCCACATCAGGTTGTGTCTACCAGTCTTTCATATTGGATACTTCCGAGCAGCCATAGTTATTTTACAAAATATTTGCAAGGTTAGGACAGTTACTGCAACATTTCTATTACTATTAGTATTATTAGTATTTACTTACGAGCAATGGGCTAACGGTAGATATTATTTCATTTATTAACTGTGGATGGTTCATAGACTTGTAGTCGAGTCTTGTTGTCAGAAAAGGATCGTCGTACATATTTGAGGAAGCTCCGTGCACCGAATCTGGAAAATTTGACTAGGAAAAATGTCTGCAAGGCTATCAATGACAAATGCAAGAAGGTAATCCACTGCCCATATTGTGAGGGAATCAATGGTGAGTTGTATTGCTGTCTTTAAGGATCCCGCTTTCTTTTTCTTTTATTATTATTATTATTATTATTATTATTATTATTATTATTATTATTTCTTTACCTTTTTTCCTTCGATAGCCGGTAGAATGCTAAAGGCCACTTGAACTTACTTTAAATCCATGTATTTTGCCAATATAGGGACGGTCAAGAAGGCTGGCGCGCTTAGAATTGTACATGAGAAATTCCGGTCAAAGAAAGTTGCGGATGAATACGAGAAATTCAAGAGCACGTTTAGTCATGCATTGGAGGCTGCACCGGAAATGAAGGCTCATATTTCAAAGGCGCAGGAGGATATGAACCCCTTGAGAGTATTGAACCTGTTCAAGGCCATCACTGACGAGGTAAGGCAGGGAAAAAGGGAAATGAGTTTTCTAAACGGCCAATTAATAGTAGTTGAGTAGGGTTATAATTGATAGTTCCAGTTAATTGATATTGCGGTTATTACTATCAGGACTGTGAGCTTCTAGGTATGAATCCAGATCTTGGAAGACCTGAAATGTATCTTTGGCAGAACATTTCCGTGCCCCCAGTTTGTATTCGCCCATCAGTTCAGCAGGATGGTGCCAGTAACGAAGATGATATCACTGTTAAATTGACAGAAGTGATCTTTACCAACGCTCACATGCAAGCTGGTCTTAATCAGGGTATTGCTATTCTTAATTTGATGGTAATGAGCAGCTTCTATATACTATGGTTTTGAAGTCTCGTTAACCTTTGTTGATGGGGACAAAATTAATTGTTCTTTTTCATCTCTATCTTTAATAGGATCTATGGGACTTTCTTCAACTCTCAGTCGCTATGTACATCAACAGCGAACTACCGGGAGTATCTAACTTACAGCCCGGAAAGCCAGTTCGTGGATTCTGTCAGAGATTGAAGGGAAAACAGGGTCGTTTCCGTGGAAATTTATCTGGAAAGCGTGTTGACTTCTCTGGACGCACAGTAATTTCACCCGACCCTAACCTTCGCATTGACCAAGTCGCTGTCCCTGAACTGGTCGCCAAAAACCTGACATACCCAGAACGCGTTACCAGCCATAATATTGAACGTCTTCGCCAGGCCATTGCAAATGGTACGGAGATCCATCCAGGAGCAAACTATGTCACTCTGGGATCCAACAATATGAAAAAGTCACTCAAGTTTGGAAACCGTGCTCAGATTGCAGGGGAGATTCAGGTCGGCGATGTAGTTGAGCGCCATCTTAATGACGGTGATGTCGTCCTATTCAATCGTCAGCCTTCACTTCACAAGCTTTCTATCATGGCTCATTATGCAAAAATTCGGCCATGGCGTACATTCCGATTCAATGAATGTGTCTGCAACCCCTATAACGCTGATTTTGACGGAGATGAGATGAACTTGCACGTTCCACAGACGGAGGAAGCTAGGACTGAAGCTATCGAGTTGATGGGCGTCAAAAATAACTTGGTTACTCCTAGAAACGGGACCCCTCTTATTGCGGCAATCCAGGATTTCATCACTGCATCATATCTCATTACTCAAAAAGATCTATTTTTCGATCGCTCACAGTTTGTTCAGATTTGCTCATACTTGGGGGATGCAGAACTGAAAATTGATATTCCACCACCTGCAATCTTGAAACCAGCACAACGATGGACGGGTAAACAAATAATCAGCGTCTTACTCAAACCTAATAAGGAGTCAAAAGTATTAGTCAATTTGGAGGCGAAGACTCGCTCATATGACAAGGTCAAGCGTCCTGTCATGGACATGTGTAGGAATGACGGCTACCTTGTGATACATAATAGTGAAATCATGTGCGGCGTTTTGGACAAGTCAATTGTTGGAGATGGCAACAAAAGCTCGCTATTCTACATTGTCATGCGCGACTATGGCTCCATTGAGGCGGCAAAATGCATGAACCGACTTGCTAAGCTCTGCGCTCGCTGGTTGGGGACCGTTGGATTCTCGATTGGTATTAATGATGTCCAGCCTGGTGAAATTTTGGCATCCAAGAAGGATGAGCTTGTCAAGAACGCCTATGCTCACTGCGATGACTTGATTCATCGTTCACTCAATGGTCAGTTGGAAAATCAACCTGGATGCGATATTGAACAGACTCTCGAGGCCCTGATTTCTGGAGAGCTGTCGCAGGTCCGTGACAAAGTTGGAGATATATGTCTAACAGAGCTCAACAAGTACAACTCACCGTTGATCATGGCGACATGTGGCTCTAAAGGCAAGTTGGCTTCTCCAATGTCATTTCGAATCTATTTTCTGATTGTCAGCCACACTAATTTTTTTTTTTTTTTTTTTTTTTTTTTCGTGCGTCTTATTGTGGTGGATAGGTTCTAAGATCAACGTGTCTCAGATGGTTGCTTGTGTCGGTCAACAAATTATCAGTGGTAAACGTATTCCAAATGGTTTCCAAGATAGATCCTTACCTCATTTCTTGAAAAATTCCAAGGTTCCTCCGGCCAAGGGTTTCGTTCGCAACAGTTTCTACAGCGGGTTGACACCTACTGAGTTCTTTTTCCACGCTGTCTCTGGTCGTGAAGGTCTAGTTGACACAGCTGTAAAAACCGCCGAAACCGGCTACATGCAGCGTCGTCTTATGAAGGCTTTGGAAGATCTGACTACACATTACGATCTTTCGGTGCGAAACTCTGTGGGGGCCATTATTCAATTCACTTATGGAAGCGACGGCCTTGACCCTGCAGTACTTGAAGGCAACGGTATACCTGTTTTATTTGACCGTAACTTTGTCAGTACTCTTCACATGTTACCCCCAACAGAGGACGACAAGAAGCTGCTACCCTGGCAGATCAATGAGTATGCTGAGAAGGAGGTAGCGTCATCACGCTGGGCTAAGAACTGCTCCAAGGAGTTTATTTTGGCTGTAGTAACATTTGTTAAGACACATATTGCGGGAAAGCTCAAGATTATTCGCGAAGCTTACGGTATGATGTCAGGAGAACATAACCCCGGCGAGGAGTATGAGGATATGGACATTGACGAAGAGGAGCCGGAAGAGGTCAAGAGGATTGTCAACAATAAACTCACTGTTACGGAACGCCAAATGGAACGCTTCATGTATGTTTGCTGGGACAAATTCATGAAGGCCAAGATCGAACCTGCGTCAGCCGTGGGTGCTGTCGGAGCGCAGTCCATTGGAGAGCCTGGCACACAGATGACGCTGAAGACGTTCCATTTTGCTGGTGTCGCATCTATGAACATCACACTGGGAGTGCCACGTATCAGGGAAATCATCAACGCCGCGAAGGCTATTGCCACACCAATTATTACAACACGTCTAGTTAATAACACAGATGTCAAAGCTGCACGTATCGTCAAGGGAAGAATCGAAAAAACCATGCTTGGGGACATTGCAGAGTTCATTGAAGAGGTCTACAAGCCTGATGAATGTTACATTGGAGTTCGTCTGGATATGGAGGCAATACGTCGTTTACAGCTTGAAACTGACCTGGATGAAGTTGCAAAGGCCATTGGATTGGAACCAAAACTCAAGATCGGAACTAATAACGTGCAGTCTCATAAACCCGACCGTCTACGTATTTATGTACAGTCCAAAGATCCTGCAGGACTTTATTACTCAATTAAGAAACTTAAGAGAGCCCTGCCTGAGATTATTATCAAAGGCCTTCCTCAAGTTAACCGTGCAGTCATTAACGAAATCCAGGGAAGTGGTGGTAAGAAGGAACTGCTTGTGGAGGGCTATGGTCTACGTGAGTTAATGAATACAGAAGGAGTAGTTGGAACTCAAACACGCTCCAATCACGTTATGGAGGTATGGAAAGTATTGGGTATTGAAGCTGCAAGACGTACTATCTTGGACGAGATTAAGAGTGTCATGGACTCTCATGGACTGACCATTGATCCGCGTCACGTTATGTTGTTGGGAGATATTATGACATCAAAGGGAGAGGTACTGGGTATTACGCGTTTTGGTATTGCCAAGATGAAGGACAGTGTGATGATGCTGGCGTCGTTTGAAAAGACGACCGATCACTTGTTTGAGGCGGCGCTGTATTCTAAAAAGGATGCGATTGAGGGAGTATCCGAGTGCATCATCATGGGTATTCCTATGTCGATTGGAACTGGTCTTTTCAAGCTGATTAAGCGGGACAGTGCCCATGATCGAATTCCTCCTCGTCGCAGACTGCTTTTTGATCCATAGCAATGCAAAACAACATATTCATATACAATAATAATTTTACTTCAGTGTCTGAGAAGAAAACTTGTCATAGCTCTCATAATTGTTGTCATTTGCGAAGAGCACCCTTATTTTACTCCTTTCGCTTATCTTTTTATCTTTTGCTTTTTGCTTCTCTTTTTTTTCTTCACCTTCTTTACCGCCATCACCCTCAAACTTCACTATCATTTTCATTCCCGTCTACTTTATTTTTTCCCCCTAAATTTGATTCTCTTGGTTCTTACACCAAAAAAATGGGACTGTACTCTTCCTGTAACTTTCCATGGGTCGACGACGTTGTGCAGAACTTTGCTACCAACACCACACGATATAACCAAGTTTCTATGAATTACTGTTGTACGGAATCAGGGGTGTGTGAGAATTACAATGGCAAGTGCCCCTTTGGTTATCTAGGTTGTACTGTGGGTAACTCCCGCTATGCTTGTCGGTGGGATAACTATGGGCAAAACTATTTGACCTGCTATCAAGAGGGCGTTCTGAAAGCGACACGGTCATTGCCCTGTTGTCCAGCTCAGTTGCCCAGCTTCTTAAGTTCCACATCCTGCATGCCAGCGTTTGGGACAAACGGTGGTGGAAACACAATTTGTTGTACGAGTCCTGGAAAATGTCAGTACGCATTGGGATGCATTGGGTACGACTCGTATAACGGTCATGCAGGAGAAAAGACAGGAGTGTATTATGGGTACCAGCCATCCACGAGCGTAGCGCATTGTGTACAGGAAATGTCGTTGGGATCACCTGTGACGGACGAAAACTGCTTGGAAGTGACGGTACCGCAGGGTGGATGTATCTTGGGAGAAGCAGGACCGACATTACCTACAATCAATCCTGGATCATCTACAACGGCAACTGTTACGACTAAAACCACATCCAGGGGTTCGCCAACAGGTAATGATGGACTGACGCCTCCACCAACTAACACGAAGTCCAATGCTGCTACAGGTTTGGTGAGACCCATGGAAAAAGATGTGAAATGGATAGCTCTTTGTCTATTGGCACCAAGTCTTCTTCAGATGCTCTTTATTTAAAGCTCCTTTCTTTTTGAATAAAAACAGAAGAATGGGATTTAATCGGCTATGCATTAAACCCCCCCGGCGACATGTTAGTTAAACCTTCTTTTTATTTGTCGACCAAGCATTGCAGATTGTGTTTTCCTATCATCATCAGAAAAAATAAACACCAGTTTATAAACATTTGTGAATTCTAGATGGGAAAAGCAGACTTGCCAAAAAAAAAAAAAAAAAAAAAAAAAACTTAGACTCGAGACACAAGAACATGGTGTACACGACTCTATCTACTTGATTGTCACTGGACGTGAAGTAATTACTCGGCCTAATTAAGCAGATGCGCTCGACTTACTTCAGGTGAAGCAGTACGACAATCCAAGAGATTCCATCTTATTTGTGAAGGAATGTGTTCAAAAGCATCATCTTCCAATTGTATCATTTGATTACCATGTATTGTGTGCACAGGTCTTTTTGATACCAAGATTTTATTTTCGAATAGAACAGTGGCAAAGGAGACGTATTAACATAATTAAAGGAAAGGTTATATTTTTAAAATAGTTAGCCCAATTCAATCGACGAATTTTAGCCATTCGTGCGGATTGAATTGATTTGCTATTCTAATTAAGAAAATATAGCTTTTCCTTTTTGAGCGCTCCATCAAAAAATTTCAGGGTTGTGCTCAAAGTGGAATCAATCTTCTCTCAACATATTCAAATTCTAAGTCAACAACAATTAAACCCCAATCATGCTGTCAAAACAAGTCAATGCCATGCCACAGAAACCAGCGGTTGCTTTATTAAGCGCTCTCGAGAAGCACCTGAGTTGGGCTCTCGAACGAAGAAACGAAGAGCACGTCTCATTCCCAAACTTTGTAGTAAAATTCAGATTCTATGACAAGGCGGATGCGCATCAGGCCTACACCAACCTACTTAATAGTGGCAAAATAGCAAAAGCACGCTTGAAAATATTGAATTCGGACTACGAGCACTTCAAGAACAACACTGACGACATATTTTGGTCCAGACGACTCTTGAACAAAAGTTCAAAGTTGACTATTAGCAATGCCTCCGTAAAAGTGCAAGAAGCAGGTCTCGAGCAAGTAGGACCAAACCTTCAGCGACACATAGACAGGCATAGGCTGAAGGACTATATGGTTGATAGCCAGCGTAGAGATGAGGGCACGAGGACCAAAGTTTCTGACGACATTGATGCTGGTGTACTTTCAGAAGATTCTCAGGACATTGAGCCCATTAGCGATAATGGTAAGCAAACCGGTGTAGTTCTGATTAAATGACAGAGTCCAACAGCTCACATCTTGTCGGCTTTTTAGAGGAACTAGATGACCTTAAGGAGATCGTTGCCGGCTCAAAGCTATCTCCATTTTTGCCGTTGTTGGAGTATTTGTATAAAAAAGTAAGAAATCGTTTCCAAGCTGCCATTGTGAATACCATGTCTCACCATGGTTTATATATGTATTTCTAACCTGATATCCGCATTGATATTAGGTGCAAGGTCAAAACGCTGCGTTACCGCCTGTTCCCCACAACTTTATCTGCCAGGAGTACAAGGAACTCTACCTATACGCCCATAATACTCTAATGTCAAGAGATCACAACAGGAGCAGGAACCGGGCATATCATGTGGATAAAGAAGTTTTGTAAGTAAATAAATTAAATGTGTATGAGCATATGGTTCATTATTTAGGCCTAACCATAGCCTGTTGGCTTCTGCTGGACGATAGGGTGGCCTTAAGTGGAATTGTAAACACAGTCTCGCCTTCCACGCGGGCGTTCACTTTCGCTTCGGCCCTCAAAGATGACTCCGTGGTAGCGGCTCTAGATGAAAAGGATGATGCTATCACGGAGTTGATGAGTGAGCTGTTGGAGACATATTGTCCTGGATACAAAGAGGACTCTCTCGCACCGTTAAATATGTGGAGTTTGCGGACTAAGGTCTGGAGCATGCTTGGGGGACTTGGTCCTACCTCACCCACAACCAGGGACATGAGGCAAAGAATGGCAGTACTGCAGATAGTCGATTATATTTGTACGCTCATCTCTACCAATCAGCTTTCCCCTCCAATGACAGAACATGTTGTCGTATCAGTGTGGGCACACATTCTGGCGGTGCTATTTGGAGGACAGGTGGTGCGTGGTATACCGTAAGTTATAGCATGTCGTACCTATCATACATACTTAAAGCTATACCAACACTACTTTTTATGCTAACACTTCCAACTCCAACTAACCGACATAGCGGCGAGCTTGCATCTGCAGCAGCGAGAGATGTTCGCCTGTATGTAGAGAGTACACATGGTGTGACCACAAAATCTCTACAGGGTAGAAAGGTGGACATCAGTGTCCGTGTCTTTGCGAACGGGCACTGGAACAATGAGATTTGTATTTTTGAGTTCAAGGTCGGCACAGCATCTGAGTCGGTTTGCGCGAAGCAGCAGCTCAAAGCAGTGCGCCTTAATACAGCCATTTTGCACGACTTGGAGCTCAAAGGAGTGGATACGTGCAAACACTACCCTATTATTGCGGAGGGACGGGGATTATGCCTCAACTTCTACACGTTGAAGCGGCATGGAAACATTATCGCCGCCGGCAAATCCACCAACAACGTGGTTTGGATCCCTGCAGACTTAGTTCAGCTGAAGCAGTTCCTCAAATCCAACTCAATGCAGGTTCTGCTGAAGTTCGCCGTAAGTTCTGTGATTAGTATTTATGTTGGTATGCAGGGGCGATGCAACCTTGATCCTTGCATTGACAATGATTCATTTCCTGGTATTTAGGATCACACATCTCGATATGCCGTGCATGTGCAGGAAACTTTGTCCTCCATCCCACTCCCTCCTTTACCAACAACTCCTCCTCTCCGGTATACGAAGCCCTTTGCTGTGTTCACCCCATCAAAGCACAATAAGAGGAAGCGGACTGATGAAGCTGACGAAGAGGAAGTCGAAGATCAAGATGAGGAGGAAGATTTGATTTATAGTCATATTTCAATATAATGGGGTTGCAATGTTTTAACCTAATTGATATAACTTACTATGTAATATGGAACTAAAGTTCAATAGGACAAAGAGAGGGTTCTTTATTTCTGGCTGTCCCACGGTTAGTAGTAATTGAAATCGTCGTGTACGCTATATGAGTCTATATCAATGCTTCTGAAAATTACAAAACAAATGTAGAATCGCTATCATAAAAAGCTGGCTAGATCTGGTGTGATTTAACAGATTTTTGCTAGAAACGGCTGGGAGACAGGCCTGACACATCTTCAGACGCTCCTTTGTGCCAGAATCCGTGAACCTTTCTGGGACCAACTTCTTACGTACTGACCATGACCTGGACAAGTCAAAATATATATGAAGAAAATGAAGAATATATAATAAAAAAAAAGAAAGAAATTTGGATAGTGATCATAGTAATGATAGCATACATTTCTACTTACAAATGTCGAAACAGAGTCTAAAGCTTCGAGTCCGTTAATTCATTAAGAACTTGTGCTACATTCTGTGCATCGTCATTTATTTGGAGCTATAGATGAAGAAAGTAGCGAATATGAGTCTTGAGTTTTTTTTTCTTCGAGGTTCCTTACCCTTATTAAATCAGGTCGAAAACCCTGACCATCCTCTCCGTTGGGTTCCATGGGGCAAATGTACCGTCCATTAATCTATCGAAAGTGAAGATAAAAGGAAAATGTTTGATTTACATCCAGATTCGATTTTAGATGGTATTTCCAAGATGTCTATCCTTACATTATGTCCGCAGGTTCCGATATTTTCAAATCTCCAAATCACAATGCAGTCCTTGATATTCATTAACCAAAATTGTCCATTAAATATAGGAAGGGGGGTTCACAAATAAACATTCAGTAAGAGCAAATATACCATATTTTGAGCTATCCATTTCATGCAAGTCTGACGAATTTACAGAGCCATAATCAGTGACTCAAGTCCATTTGTCCTACACGTCAGAGGAAGCTTGTCGCTCTTTTTGGTTGGTCTCTTTCAATTATAAGAATTTTGTTAAGTAACCATTTATATTTGAAAAGGCCTAACTAAAAGAGCGACAGGCTTGGCCCTCTGTTCCACGTTAAGGATATAATCGACGTTATCTTCAACTTAAATGGTGATTGGACCAAGCAACTGCTGCATTTAACTTACATTAGTGCTTATTACGTTTAAAGTACTTGCGGGGTTGATTGGGGTCATAAAATATAAGCAAAAGCAAAAGTATGCCTTTAGTCTATTACGAGTAGCATGCCCTCTGTAGATTCATTCCTTTTGCAAGGTCTTGAAGGAGCTGCAGTCGATTTCTGTGATAAAGCTTGCTCAAAGCTCTTAGAACTACAGACATTTTTCATCCTTTTCGTTTGCTTGCTTGATATGGCTATCTCCTGTAGCAATACGTTGCCATCATGATCACGCTGCACAACAAATTTAGTATTAGAGATCATTTGTAGATACTACATAAATTCTAGTGCATTTTTTTTCACCGGTACACCAAAGCCAGTTAATTTTTTTTTTTTTTTTTTTTTTTTCGCCAATGGGCTTGACTGGTTCAATACACCGCCAGTTTACAAGTGTCAGTATGGTGTAGCCTAGCATGAAAATATCCTGTTGCGTCCTTGGTACAGCATCCCTTATTCTATTAGATTAACCTGGCGAATTTACGCTCGAGCAAACTCCATTCTTCTGTCGACTTTTTACAGATCAAGCCAAACTTGACATTTTGGCTGGAGGTCTCTTTTTTAAATTTGAAAAAATTTCCAAGTCAAACACACTCTTTTTTTTTTTTTTTTTTTTCCAAGTCATTTACATCACAGGGGATAGCTTTTTTTTTCTCTGTCCAAACTTTTTTTTTAAGTCATTTTTTTTCAAGCAAAGTCCAGATCACAGGTAAATGACCTTCGTGTGAATCACTCTACTGTTTTTCTTGCTCTTATTTCACAGTCTCATTTATTCATCCGATTATCACTACGAAATTTACCTCTCATCATTCTCATCTTTAAAAAATATAGAGAAATTAAAAGAAATAAATAAAAAAGAAAAAAAAGCTATTCTCTGTGGTGTAAATGACTTTGAAATAAAAAAAAGAGCCTTTCCTGCGGTGTTCGACTTAGAAATTTTTTCAAATTTAAAAAATTAACAAGCACGTGCTTGTTCTCAAAATCGCTTCCAGCTTAGATTGCTGATGATTTCAAAGCCACGAGACAGAACATCATATGAATGAATGACGCGACATTTTATTGTTTATTTCGTTCATCACTTTACTTCCACATTCCCTATTCTTTTTCGGCGAATGAAAACACACTTGTCACTATGCGGTTACTCTTGGCCTGGGTGTCAGGTTACGTCCTGCACGGTGTCCCTGAGTAGTTGCGACGAGTGTGGTCCTACTGGCGCCTGTCATGGTAGCAATTGAGTTTCCATGGGGTAGCCTTTAGGATGGATTTCTGCTTTTCGGGCTGAAAACACACTAGTCACTATGCGGTTACTCTTGGCCTGGGTGTCAGGTTACGTCCTGCACGGTGTCCCTGAGTAGTTGCGACGAGTGTGGTCCTACTGGCGCCTGTCATGGTAGCAAATGAGTTTCCATGGGGTAGCCTTTAGGATGGATGCTCATCTTTTCGGGCTGAAAACGCACTTGTCACTATGCGGTTACTCTTGGCCTGGGTGTCGGGTTACGTCCTGCACGGTGTCCCTGAGTAGTTGCGACGAGTGTGGTCTTACTGGCGCCTGTCATGGTAGCAATTGAGTTCCCATGGGGTAGTCTTTAGGATGGATGCTCACCTTCTTCCTTTGTGACATTCAAATGACCACCATAACTGTGATGCCATGCTAATTGACTTTTATTTTTTATTTTTTATTTTTATTTTTTCTTATCTAGATTATCCTCTGCTGACCTTTACACAACCCTGGTGCCCTTTACTACATGTACAGTGGCCGGACAAAATATATTTTTCTACGGAATAGAATACTAAATGGATTAAGCCAATTTCCGTAAGTTATAGCATGTCGTACCTATCATACAACCTTGAAGCTATACCAACACTACTTTTTATGCTAACACTTCCAACTCCAACTAACCGACATAGCGGCGAGCTTGCATCTGCAGCAGCGAGAGATGTTCGCCTGTATGTAGAGAGTACACATGATGTGACCACGAAATCACTGCAGAGTAGGAAGGTGGATATCAGTGTCCGTGTCTTTGCGAACGGCCACTGGAACAACGAGATATGTGTTTTTGAGTTCCTAAATACAATAGTTGCAGTTAGGAATGAACGGATTATTCAATTAAAGAATAACATGAGTAATATCAATATTTATATCCTCAACCAAAAAAGAACAGGCAACGATGCCTGGAATGCACCTAACTGATTGACTGTGTGGGGGACTGTGAAAAGTCCAACTTTCGCCAGCACAGATACTCCTCGCGTAACCACATGTCTATATGCCGTCTCATGCTTAGCAATCTTTATTCCATCGTGCTGTTTCAGTTGATTCCTTGCCTCTTTTGTGTCCTGGAGTCTGTGCTCGGTGAGAATTGACCTAGTACTGTTGCTGTTTGAGATAAAGACTTGAGCCAGCGATGTTTTTTTTTTTTTTTTTTTTTTTTTTTAAAAAAAAAAAAAGTAGTCTTGAATGACAATCATTTTAGATCAGTTTGAAGACTGACTCGATAACATCCCTCTAGCGAAAAAGAAGTTAGCAAAGAGGTAGCGTATTGTTTATCTTTAGGCCTAGAGTAGAAGGAGTAAAAGGTTGAGAGTTGGTAGAGGCAAGTGAAAGATTAAAAGATAAACGTTGTGTACTATGATTTAGCTCGATACACGGTTATTGCTGATTTTCGATATACTTTCTTGGCATGGACTCACTAGCGCTTGCATCAATAATATTTTTATGCATTGCCAGTTCATCAGTTCGTATTTATCATATCATCTAATGTGTAAAAAAATATATATCAAACAGATCGAAAAACTGACACTATTTCTATGTACCATAACTGTGGTCTCATATGGTTAGAAAGAAGCACAGGACTACAGTTGTTCATCGCTGGCGATTGGACAGCTTAAGCATATGTATTAAACGCATACAATGTTATCAGGTTCATTCATTGCAACTCTCCAGTCGACGGACAAGAATGGAACATCTCCTTGGAAGAAAGACACCAAACGCCACTTCTATGACGTATTTTGAGAGAGACTTGTGCTGTACTGACCGGCGCGCCAATCAACATTCTTAGTGGCTGTTTTCGGACCCGCTTTTTTATTCCATCATCCATTTTTGAATCAATCCGATAATCACTTTCTTTCCACGGAACAAACAATCATCCTTCGCCATGTCTGACAACGCTGAGATCAAGATTGAGACTGGTGCGTATTATGATTCCAGACATATACTACTTAAAAGAAGGAAAAAAAAAAAAAAAAAAAAAAAAGGCGATCCATCACATCAAAAAAAACAAACGCGGATCAGGAAGCGTTTCAAGCTACTATCGGAACAACGGCGTCTATAGAGTTGTCGCGAAATACATTAGACCACGCTACACAGATACACGCATCCATACGCATATACAAACGCATGTTCTACCTGTCTTGCACTGTTAATCCTCCACTATTCATTTTCTTTTGGTTTCCCGTGTTATTTTTCTCTTTCGGCCTTCTTGTTCTTTTCTCAATTGCTTCATATCACAATTCTTTACTTCACGGTTCTGTTGTAATGCATAGAGCATATAAGGCAGAGAAAGAATGAAAGGAGCAAATGATGTAACCCTTTTCTTTTGTTTTTTCTTTTTCTTTTTCTTTTTATGAACTTTATTTGTTGTGTTTATTCAATATAGCTCCTTTCGACGCTCGTTTCCCCAACACCAACCAGAGCAAGCACTGCTGGCAGGCGTATGGTGATTATTACAAGTGCATCAACGCTCGTGGCGAGGACTTTGCTCCCTGCAAGGATTTCTACAAGGTCTTCAAGAGCATCTGCCCCAATGACTGGGTATGTATATATATATATTGATTTCCCATGTGTAGGTTAAATATCGCTGATCACACATCCTTTGCGAGCAATATCACTCATGTATATTTCTCTACTCCTGAAATTATATATAGGTCTCCAAATGGGATGAGCAGCGTGAGGAGGGTACTCTCCCTTTCAAGATCACTGTTTAAAGGATCATGAAATAATAAAAAAAGAAAAGAAAAAAGCTTTCCCCAATATTCATTCATAAACCTTTCACTCCTCGACCCAAGTTCTCTCAAAATTAGAAGAAAAAAAATGGTAAAAAAGCGTTAAATGACGGATATATATATATATATATATATAATTTTTTTTTTTTTTTTTTAATTATTTTTTGAAAAAAAAAAAAAAAAAAAAAAAAAAAAAGTAATGAAAAAGAGAGCAACGACTTATTTTTTCATTGTCTTTATTTTGTCACTCTTCTTAATTAAATAAAAAAACGAAGAGAAAAAAGCATTAAACAGACACATTCGGAAAGAACCACTTTTAGAATAAAACTGTTCCAGCAGAGCAGTCAAATGGGCTATATCATTCAAGGTCTATCTTAATGTTGAATCTATCTATGGCCAATTTTGGCTAGATTTTCTGCACCGACTGAGGCTCGGTTGTACCAACACTGGCATTCTTGGTTGGGGAATTAACTGGTGAACTTTCATAAACCACCAGATCTGTGCCGGATACGGCAAGATCAACATGGGAAAAGGAAAGTAGTGAGTAGACAAGCGGGCGAGAAAGAGAAAGAAAAGAGAGAAACGTTGAATGCACTTTTTGCACGTATCACTTAGTCTCGAGTAAAACTGTACCATAATTCAACCGGTCAGCGTGTGTGTAATAAAATCCTTTTGCTTTCAGAAATACTTTCAAAGGGAGAAAACCAAAGAAGTCGAGCAAAAGACATTAAAGAAAACATTTCAAGCTTTTTTGTATCCTTCTGATAATGCATTTTTACAGATTTATTAACATGAATAACTTTTATTGGGAAAAACTACAGATTAAAAATTGTACTTTAAAAATCTTGAACGAGCTCATAGTCATCGTTCGATAAGTCTGAATCATTAACCTTCATTTCCGAGTCCACAGCTGGATGTGATTCTTGTTCGAGCCTAACATTGATCTCAATGTCACTCTCAGTCTCTACAGGGATGGTAGTAGTAGTGGCAGCGACAGTGGATTTGATATTGGTTGGCACATCAGTAGAGGCAGCAGTAGAAGTGGCTTCATTGTCACTGTGTTTCTCCTGAATGGTCTCTGACTCGAGAGGTGAAGCTGATGCTTCCGTAGCCACAACATTATATGGCTCCACAACTTCGTCTTTGTCCTCATTCTCATCTTCAACTTGACTCTTGCTATTACTCTGGATTGATTGCTCTACAGAGGCTCTAACAGTGCTTTCTTCTGGCAAAGCATCAATTATATCAGCAGGTTCGATCTCTATCTTCGTCTCGAGTTCAACATCAACTTTATCACCCTCCCCCTCCTTCTCTGCTGAAGAGCTAGAAGAGGGTGCCGGCGTGGTATCGAGGACTTCAGCAGCAGTGGGAGTGGATCGAATGACTTGCTTGCCGGTGTTGGCCTCACGGTTTTTAAAACCATCAACCAAGTCAAGCATATCTTGACTCTTCTTGATCAGCTCCTTGCGACGTTGGCGGACTGAAAGGTTGCCATCACTCTGGACAGAGTCAATTTGGAACATAGCCTTGCTAATATTCTCCTCTGCAGCAAGGACGATCCGCTTAGTCTCCTCTTTCACATCATTCTTGAGGGCCTCGGTCAGGTCGAGTGCAAAGCTGTCGAGCGCAGAGTCGATCAAGTTGAGTTCGGAATGCTTCTGTTGAAGAGTCATAGCCTGCTGCTGCTGATTTTTTTGGCGTCGGAGGAGGATGTCGGCCGCACGGAGCTCAGGAGATGACTCTGTAGAAGATGAAGATGGATGATCAAATGCGGGTGAAGAAGCATTGGCGCTAGCACTGGCACTGGTGCTCGTGAAGGCCATATTGGGCTTGTAGCGTGCTTTGTCCTTGCTAGCTGAGCCCGATGACTCGCCGTTGGCCTTGCTGGAGTTGACATCAGGCTCTTCTTCCCTTTCAAAGAGAGCCTCGACAAAGGATAATATTGTGGGGATAACATCGTAGAACTCGACCTCGTTCTGAGATGCAGCGGCGGCAGCGGCGGCAGCGGTACTCTTTTGGTCATCCTTCTTCAGCTTCTGGGCCCTCTTAAAGTCTTGGCTTTCCTTTGAAGTGCCAGCAGACGATGAAGTAGTAGAAACGGAAGCTTCTCGGCCGACTTGTCCCTGCTTCTGTTGAAGTTGTAGAGAGCAGTGATGATTGCGCTTGTATGAATAACCCTCCTGAGGTATCGATCGGTTCGAGTGAGGAGCAAGCAAAGTGCTCAAGAGCTTGCTGACAGGATTCAAAGTGTTCTCCTCATCATTCTCGTCATCTTCATCAATCCCGTTGATACCAAAAGTGGCTCTGAGAGTAGCAGCGGCAGCAGCGGATGCCACTTTGTCGTGGGCACGGGCATAAACGTGAGCACGAGCCTCTTCTTGCTCCTGCTGTGCCTGCTGCAAAGCAATAGCTTCAAATAAGGCTAGTTGTTGTTGCCGTTGCAGCTGCTGTCGCTGCTTCGCCAACTGGGCTTTGTTATATCGGCGGATGGCTTCTTGTTCGGCTTCGTATTCGGCCCGAGCTCGCGCTTGCGCTTGGGCGATAGCGATATGACGAGCACGCTCCTTTTGCAACAGCTCTTCATAGTGTTGCCGCTTGGCTAAACGCTGTTGCTGCTTACGTTCGAGAGCAGCACGGAGCAAGAGCTCTTCCTCGTCAGTACCATCATCGCCCAAAGAGAAATAGTTCAGATCGGATATCGAACTATAGGCCGGTGATGGCATCAAAGGCGCTGAGGCAGGCACTGGATAGTACAAATAAGGGGAATAAGGTGTAGGGTGCAGAGAAGATGGGTTGATGGGGTGGTATTGTCGCCTAGAAGAAGAGTGCACAGGGTAGAATGAATACATGATGTAGAATGGGTGCAAAAAAAAGGGAAAAAAAAAAAAAAAGAAATAAAAGTGGAAGCAGGGAAAGTTGACTTCGATTAGAATGAGGTCGTTGTTAAGTTTCTTTTTGAGATGAAAATAAGTAAAAAAGTCTTAAAAGAATGGCTTTTATACTTTTTTTTCTTTGCGTTCGTTGACAAATGCGTAGGGCAACGAACTTGCCTGTAATTTCTATATTTGGCAGTTTGGATTTGTCACACAACCTTAAATTTTGTTTTTACGCGGGAAGCTTCTGGAAGCCTACTGCGCTTACTTTTTGTGCTGTGCTTGGGTGTGGCAACATAACACTTACGCGTATAGTATATAATAATGAAAAAAAAAAAAAGAAAAAAAAAAAAAAAAAAAAAAGCGACACTTGTGTGGCAACATAGCATGATCAAAAAATCCGAAATATTTGTCTGATTTCCCATATGATACATAAAGTGTCTTTCATTGCGCCCCCAGATAACCCCAGCACGTACTAACCGACACACACACACATACATATACAACAACGCCCCTTAGTAATAGATTCAAGAATCTACTGGAATATAATGTCTGCGTTGCTGTTATTTCCGCAGCTACTCGTTTGTTACTCTTTTTTTATGCTAACCCATACTAGTCTATGCTTCATCATCATCAGTATCATCGTCATCTGTGCTATCTTTTCTGTTCCTGCCACTAGCGTCTGGATCCTGGGCGCCAACGCCATGTCGTATCGAGCCAGCCCTGCTGGCATTCGATCGTTTACTAATTTTGAAGAAGCCGTCCGATATTGTATCTAAAACCCTGCTATCGAAGTCACGACGATCATAGAACTTATTGATGCTTGTTAATTGCTCTCTCTGATCCTCATTGATACCTGCCTCCGTCATTGCGTTATCCACAACCGTGTTGCTTCGCTGTACACCGAGCGAATGGTCTGTCATCGTCGCTTGGCTCGGTCGTTTTCGAAGACCTATTCGATGATGACCTTTGATACTCGTTGGCCCTGTAGACCGTATAGACGCGCTACTGCTACCAATACCGACTCCTGCTGCTCCATCCCCATCAGTATCAAGAGGTGGGACAGTCAAAAGTGCATTTTGAGGACTGCTAGATTCAAAAAGTCTATCTTTGCGTGATCCGTTAGAAGGTACGGATGCACGATCAGAAGAATCCGTAGCCGCCTCTCCGTTTACAGATCCATTCGATACAGCCAAGACTTCCATCTCTTCACCGCCAGTAAATCTCACAGTCCCTTTCTTACTGTCCTTCACTGCACCGCCTTCAGATTTAACGCCATTCCGTCCTTCGGCCTCATCTTCCGTTTCTTCGTCTTCCTCTTCTTCGGTAGCGTTGCCTGCCACACGAATATGGAAAGGGAGCGGAATATCTTTAATGGCTCGGAACTGACCACAATTGTTCAGATGTTCGTTCTCGAGGCGGAAAAAGTTCCACATCCAGCGACTAAACAAGGCATCGGCGATGAATATATTAAGCGATAGAAGATATCAGCAACAGCAAAATATGAGGGTCTTCAACTGGTAACAATGACTTTGTTCCCATCATGGCCTTACCGGAGCACCTCAATCAAAGCTAGAATGAATGATAGAACTATCCCATTGAGCCTTAAGCCCATGAGTCTTGAAGTCCACGAGAACCTTCCAAGGAAATCCAACACGATAGCCAAGTAATAGACAGATTTCCGGTTATAAACAAGCTCAGGCCTCAAGAGCGGATTCCCATATGCGCCCCCTCCATATTTGCCGAACCGGAATAGACCCCAGTCCATATACACATCCCAGGAGTAAGTATAAAGGCTTGTAAAGATCGAAATCACAATGTAAAGGGCCTTAAGCTGTGAAGTATTGTAGAGGCGGAATGCAAAAAAGACAAAGATCTGCGACAACGACGAAAAGTATTTGCCGGCATTGAGGAGATGAGGGAACCATTCGAGTGTGTCGCGATAGCGTCGAAGACATTGCATAAAACGGAACCATGCCGGGATAGCCATCAAAAACGGTGTTATCCAGGTTTTGCTTGTAGCACATTCCTCTGTTTAATAAATAAATAAATAAACAGCCGTAGAGGATCATAATGGCATTCAAAATCATCAATATACTTGTTCGAGGTGATGTAGAGATATTTTCATCAGTATTGACCTGTAAATATGTCTTACCAAGATTGTCCCAGTATCGAACGTATGCACATATAGCGAACTCGGTTTGTTCGATTGAGTAGGCGAGTGAATTAAGTTCATCTGCAATAAAGAAATCTCGAAATTCGACTGCATGATATCCACTGACAATAAGACGCCCAATACTCTGTATGAACCATCGACGAGCACTCCAATGAGCAATTGGGAGGGGGAAAAACAGCATTGTGATTACAATGCACATGATAATCAGGGGATAAAACTCAGTGGCTATATGTTTCGTCACTGACCATGCGAAATTACAAAAGATCGCCATGGAGAGTAATAGCATAAAAAACATTGGAAGCTATTTTTTTTTTTTTTTTTTTTTTTTTTAGGCGTTGTAAGTTATAATGTCAGATATTACGACCACCCTCTCAGAGCGGATTGAGAACTCGTCAAAGCCAAGCCAAGCGAATATATGGAAGATGCTTTACCTCGAAAAACTGATGATAATCCAGGTTGTCGCGCGGATCAAATTCGAAAATAAACTTGTAATTAATCCGAAACTTGGACCACACACACATATTAACACCAAACAAGCATCCGAACAAAATAGGCAGGAACATGCCAGCATAAACTATCATCAAGGCGTCTCGGAATGGAAGTTTGTTTGCGGTGTCCTCTGAGAAGGCCGACAGAAGGCCTTGGATGAAAAGTGGTATTGCCAATCCCAAATAAAGACCTACTCTTGCAGAAGTGGCGTGATGGGACTAAAAACAAGTGTATATGATAGCCACAAGGGAGTACCAATTTTGATTAGTCTGTGTCCGCCATCGCTGGTAGTTACTATAATCGATGAACAATGTAATATATGAAAAAGACCTGGATGATGACCTGCCTTGCTTTTGGAATCAGGAACCCGCAGCTTAGCCATGCCTCGACGGCGGCGACCACCCTCAAAATTATCGATAAAGAGATCCTCAGTTTCCTTAATGAGATCGTCTAAGGCATCTGATTTCATGAAATACATACAACGGAGTTTGTTTTCCTTGAAAGCCTTGGAAGCCTTCCATCCTGCAGTTTTATCATATTTCTTCATAATCTTGACAAAGCCCGTGTGGTTGAGCACCTAGGATTCAGTAAAGTACCATACCATAGAGCAATATAGACAAAGCAGCTGATCAGCTTAGGGAATATAGATTGAGGATGAATCTGTAACTAAACAAATGATAGTCAGTTTCATGTCCTTTCAAAGAGCATACCTTGTAGTTCTTGATCATCTCAAGGCTGCGATGAAATTCATAAAGTGCGGCTTTGATTCTTGTCCTGGCGACTTTATGGCTAAGATATTGACGGCGATTCTCTTTGTCATCAAGGATCATCTGGGCTAGGTTAGCATCATTATCGACTGATTGTTGCCTTGTGTCTTGCCGCCGCTGCCGAAGATTGTTGTTTTGATCTGGAGGTATGCTGGAACCGATCAAATATCCTGTGGACCTTTGATTCTGATGGTTATCTGGGCTTGATGCAGAAACAAGATTAGGAGCAAGTGTGACGTCTTCGATTTCCCACCCACCCATCAAACTCCCAATATTTCTTCTCATTTTTGTCCACTCTGCTTGGTACCAGCCTCCGTTAGCCCCGATCTTTGTCTAGTAAGGAAAATCATGCGCAGGGTGACAATTTTTTTTTTGTTATTATTGATTCTTTTTTATTTTTTTTATTTTTTTATCTTTATTTTTTATTTAATATATATATATATAGAAACTTACCGTTTTGTGGTCATTACGACGTTTCCATTCATCAGCGATAAAAAGTTGCTGCTTCAGAACTTTGAATTTAGTTGCAGCTTCGAGCTCCTTCTCTATGCGAAAGGCCGAACGTTAGCCAAAAAAAAGCCAATAAGTCAATAATAATAGGAAGTCATGTCAGCCGAGCTCCCTCCAGGATAGATTTGTTTGTGCGTACATTCAAGCGATCAGTCAGGAAAAAAAAAAAAAAAACAAAGGCATTAGCCAATACCTCGGTAAAACTCGTCAACCATCTTGAGCTGTTCATCCAAGAATTTAAAAAACCGTACTTCTTCTTCAAGGAGCTGATCCATAACACTGTCGAGCGTCTCACCCTCCCCTAAAGTAAGTGATCCGTTTAAGGTGCAATAAGGAAAAGGTTGCAGGTTAAATTAAATGATTTGAGACATGAACCAATCCTAAATCTGACACATGTGGCAAAGTAAAGTCTCTTTTGCAGAGACATTTCATTTACCAAGAACAACTCTTGGGCCTCTTCTGGGACGCTCTGTAGTGTCTGCTGATGAGAATCTACAAATCATGGTTTTAAGAGCTGGCGAACTGAACGACCGAGTTGGTCTACTCGGTCGTGAAGTGTTGCTTAGGACTGACAGCATATTCTGTCCAGTAGAGTTGCCTTCAGAAGTCTGAGTATTCCCTTCATTTCCATCCTCACCGGAAGGCCTCAGCGCTGTTGACAGCATTGACAATGAACGGGCTAAGGGGCCAGCACCTCGTGAAGCTGGGAAAGAGGAATGTGTAGGGATTGCGATGGCGTCATAACTTTTGATATTTCCCCGACTCTGTGAGATAATGGGTGTGGTTCCTGTGGGAGGCGCAAGTGTAGAATTAAATGACGAAGATACCAAGTCTGCTGGTCCTTGTGTTTGGGTGTCATCATTATTAAACTGTCGTTGATAACGTCCTGATGAAGAAGCAGTCTCGAGTTTTTTGATGGCGGACTCGATTGCCTTAAGGTGCTTCTTGCCTTGTTTGTAGTTGAGATAGGCCTTGCGCCATTCAGGAACAATCTCTTGCTGCAGATATTTTGCAAACTTCATAATTGATTGATACCACCTTTTGATCTCCCTTCGGAACCGGTAAGGTCATATGCAGGGCGGATTAGAACAGGGGTTAATGGATCAACGGAACCAGGAAGGTGAAAGGTTGATTATCGGAAAGTGCTAATCGATACTGAATAAAAAGAGAAAGAGGAGGGAGAGACTAATAACAAGGATTGAGCAAGGTATATATAAAAGAGAGGGAGTAAGTGTGCAAGTGAGAAGGAGAGAGAGAAAGGAGCTGATCAGAGAACTGTTAGGTCGAAATGTTGTGGAACAATAAAAAAAAAAGAAAAGATGGAAAAGAAAAGAGTACTCCGATGGGGGGTTTTTTTTTTTTTGCAAAGGATAAAAAAAAAGGTACATGTACAAAGTCTGATAATTAATTGGCCTTTGCAACCATTCCTTGGTAGACAGAGAAGCACAGACACAGACAGACAATGAAATGGAAAAAGATAAAAAAAACTCCCCCTCCACAGGTGCGAATGTGAATGTAGAATGAATGAATTGAGAATTGAAATGAAGCCATTCAGGAAAACAAATAAAATAAAATAAAATAAACATTAACTTAATCAGTTTTAGTAAGAGCCAACTACGAATGTTTGAGAGGGGGGAGAGGCTGTGTGTTTGAGTGTGCATGTGCACGGCATGTGGGCATCGATAGAAGGGGGAAAAACGCAGTTGGAATGTCTGGGGCATGGACAGTAACTGATACAAGGGCCAGTCATGTTTACTGCTTTAATGAACTAGCTGAAGATGACATATTGAAACATGCAAGCAGGTAAAGATGTCTTGGCTGATTAGTCTCCAGAATCGATCCCTGAAGCGATCCTCTCTTCTTGCCCCTCTTGTTCTCTTGTGATCCACTGTTTTAGCTGTCAATTGTCCACGATCGAGCTCCTCAAACGATCAATTCTCCTTTACACAAATTATTACCTAATTAGCCTTTTCAACGTCTTTCTGTTTGAGCACACTACCTTAACTGACAAATCCTGCAGACCAGCAACACTTTCACCTCGACGTAAACTGCTTTATGGAAAAATGTTGAATTTTAATTCGTCACCTGTTAGGCCTTGAATCTTGAAACGAGTGCGAGCGATATCGCGTATACCGTATCAATAAGAGAGTATTTTTCTCGGGAAAAAAAAAAAAAAAAAAAAAAAAAAAAAAAAAAAAGATCATTGCACCTTCATGTGTTACGGGTGAACAGAGCCGACCAATTCAAATTGCTTGTGGTTCTTGATCGACTCCACAAGTTCGGAATTGGCCTGAATGAAATTATGCACCGATGGCGAGAAAGTGGTAAGGATATCTCTTCAGTTGAGCGGAGTTCCAGCTCGTGGAGCAAGACAACAATTCCCTTCCATGCATTAGAAGCGCAGAAATGCTCTAGTAATGGCTAGAAAATGTTCCAGGCTGCTTATTCTGGTTGGCAGCGTTGGGCGTAGTCGCCAGGGGCCTCAGCTTAAATATCAGGTCCCCTATCCAGGTGCTAGAAGCCTACGCCTCCTTCTCAGACGGGATTCTAGAGGCTTTTTTTTTTCTTTCGCTTCCGCTATGATCTATATCTTACTATTATTTTCCGCCCTATGAAAAAACCAGCCTATAGATCCATAGTGGCTGCGAGCTTTTGGAACTTCTCTCATAAGTTGCTCGCTCTCTTCACCCCACATTCTGAGGATTTCTCCAATGAAGAAAATACGAGACATGGTCAATCAGGCAATTCGGAAGCTACAATTGGCTAAAGTGTACAGATGGAGCATCTTCCCCAACACGCAGCTTCATTCAATTTCGATATTATTTTTTCTCTTTTTTTCTTCGTCTTTCCATTTCTTGAAGGCGGGGGGGGGGGCAAAAAGGCAATGTCTAAAGTGTCTCAAGCTTAGATGGTCCTTTAATAATTGATTAAACGGAGGTAACTCAAATTTAGAGGTAAACGCATTCAGTAAGGAGTCAAATGAGATCTATAATACTGAATACGCGTAATGGCCACCGAATATCACGAATTATCATTGCTGCTCACCTTGTCTATTGCTATCATTGATGGGTAAATGCCCATCAACCAATTGAAATATAATACAAATCTGATGTACGTCTACTTCAGCGCTCAACTATCGCTTATGTGTCTTGGCGATTGATTAATAGAGGAACAATTTGTGTGGCACGCAACGGTAGTGAGCATACCCCGTTTTAAACGGAAATGACACTAAAGGGGAAGAAAATAGCAACAGCAAAAACCATCATGCACCGCTTATAGCAGAGAGAACTAGGCCCACTAAAGGTCTATTGATCTGTTGGTAAATTTACGCTTAGTCTAATACCCGGTATGCCCACATTAATGACCCTTGCATAGCAACGAGTTATGCTTGCAATCTACTCTGCGGTTGGTTTCCAAATGGACTGTTGTGTTCGCAAGCAGAGTCCACTGGGCGATAGAGCACCTTGATGATAAAGCACAGACCCTTTGGGTCCTTATTTAAACATTCGGTTCTAATCTTTTAAGAACGTCCCTTATTATTTTAAAAAAATCCTTTCTCCTTCCAGATACTAGGACATCGCTTAATATGGACTTCCCTTTGGTAAAGGCGTGTCCTCACGTATCTTCGTCAAAAGTTTGTGGCAAGAGGCTATCACTATTGGTTGAACTCTTCTGGCAGAACTTCAAGTTTTTCAACGTTAAATACCAACTTACATTTCTTAACTCCATTCAGCACTCGACAGCCAAAATAGTAAACAAACGATATTGGAATGATCCAATAACGGTGGTCACGCTAGCCTGCACTTTGACGACGTTTCTTCGTAAAAGCTCTCTTCTTTCAACTCCACTTCATTTTTATATTCCTCCAGCAATCAGTTTAGTAGTCCAGCTCGACCACAATATTCTACGGGTCAAAATGTCATCGTCTCTACCACCATGACTATCAATATCATTTTCGGTACTGCTGATTTCACCCACCTCAGTCGCGCTAGGCGTGCAATGGACTTCGTAGTATTGCACATTAACAGATGTATCTCAAGACCATTAACAATGGATTATAGGTTTATTTTGCATGTCGTTTACTCTTCAAAGAACTTTACCATGATAATTATCGTCACATTTGTGGATCCTGTGGGTGAGAAAGCAAATGTTGTTAGGATATTCACTCATGAGTCCGTCCTTATTTCCACGCCTACAAGCCAAGCTGGCAGAGGTTTGTAGTAGTTTAAGGGCAGATAGTGACCTCTCTCCGTGTGTGCATAGGTGTGGAGCCTTGTATGTATACCTAATAAAAGTTTATATGTGCTTGCATGTTCTCCGTGAGAAAAGAGAAGGGGAATTCGGAACATGGACACGTGCTATATGAATTGCCTAGTCCAGCCCAGAAGTCAGCATCAGACAAAAGAATATAAAAGCTCTCTTTCTTGCCTTGCACTCTTTTCTCCCTCTGCCCACAGCCTAACATTGTTTGTTTAACGGCTGCCTTGCATTGCAATTAACACGATTAAATGACGACATTTTTTTTTTTAATTGTTGGCGGTCTTCTTTTAATAGGGTGACAGTCATCATGGTGACAAGCCTATGAAGACATGGGGTATACCCCACTAATACCCATTATCTGCTTCCAACCTGGGTGCTCTTCACCATCTGCTGCCCTTCAGATGTAAGCAGAAGATTGACAATGCCTTTGATCGGTCAGTCCATCAATATGACCAATTCCGGTCCTCTCTGACCTTATTATTTATTTACAACAAATACATCCATGACATGGCATCATGCATGCTGTTCCTGTCCTAAAGAGGTACCTAGTATAAAAAGCGAGCACTGGCAAACAAACTTTTACTATTTCTTCTCCTCCATCTGCATACTCAATTTCCACCAGCCTATCTGGCAAAAAAAACCTTTCCACCCCTCTTGTTACATTACAGAATAGGATACTGAGCCATGGCGACCAAATGGGAGCGATTTAAACGTGCCTTCTTCCGGCGATATAAGCTCACTAAAAAAAGTATTGGGGTCACCGTGTTAGTCATCGTCATCTTTGGCCTTACCTTGTATTTTATGGTAATTCAAACCGCAGAATTCTGCGCTTTCGTCTTTCCTCTTCTTGTCCTCTGCAGAGCATGGTCACTTAACCGCTTTGTTCTTTCTCTTTGTCTTGGATAGAATGTCATGGCAAACGTTGCTTCGTATCTCTCGCCAGACAACACAACAACACCCAAATTATCGGACCGACTCTTTGAAGTGATCCCTTCAATCAAACTACTTTGGCTAACAGATTTAGCAGATGCTGTCATGTTTGTCCCAACTGTGCTATTGGTCTTGACACATTATCGTCCATTATACCTTCTCTGCAAGGTACTGTTGACATGGGCGCTCTGCAATCTCATGCGTATTACTACAGTCGCCATCACCTCCTTCCCAGATCCGCGTGATGGATGTATTCACTCTGTCGGCCAATTCTTTACCACTTTCACGCTCCACCGATGTGGCGATTGCATGTTCAGCGGGCACACCGTCATTTTTGTGATCTCTGCTCTTGTTTGGACCAGTCATGGCTATCACCGCTTCCCTCATCGATATCGATGGCTGGCTTGGATCTGTTTGATCTTTGTCTGGGCCCTCTGTATTGGTTCCGCTATTATTGTCATAGCTAATCGCGCTCATTATACGGTCGATATCTTGGTTGCATTTTATGTCGGGGGCGGAAACTGGTATATTTGGACATACGTCCTGGATCGATATGTTGAAGAAAAGGGACATCTCCGAGACCTGACACATCCATGGGGCGATGGACCTGATGTCAGGGACCATATCCAACGACGGGAGGAGAAACGCAGGCAACGGAAAGCTGCAGAGGATGTAGAAAAGGAGGCTATGGCCAATGAACAGGCATATGTAGCGACGCCAATGACCTCAGTTCTGACAGAGATCCCTCCATCTTCAACTTCAGCTTCAGTCCCACAAAGTGAGTCATTCAACACAGCACGTTATAATCAGGGTATCCGAGCGCTCCCAGGAAGTTCTGGCATTAATAGATCTGAGCCAATGACGAAGTCTATAGAAAATACCCAAAACCCTACCGCTCCTACTCGCTCTGTCCCTGCTAGTACTTCTCACGATCAAATAGTACCGGCCGCTGAATCAGAGCCGATCCATCTTCTTCCAGGCCAGGTTCATACTGGAACTCTTAAACCCAACAACACCACTTGAAGAAGGACGTCATAATCATACTCCGCAAAACATATACAGGAAAAAAAAAAAATAAGCAAAAGCATTCATATTTTACATGTAGACTACTCCATAACTAATAATATTAAAATTGATACATCGGTGGGAGGGGTTTTTTTTTCTTTGCATCATAGCTCATGTTCCACATTTCTGGTTTTTCATCAGGTGTGCGTCACTGTGCAGTTTTTTATTTGGTGGCAATAATTAATAATGAGACTATGACACCCTTCGAGCACCTTCTTGAATTTTCATTGGCTTTCTAGGGCATACCAGAGACACCGCGATAGTTCCTTTTTTCTTTCTGTCAATGAATAAAAAGAGTAAATACATTTTTTCTTCTCTTTTTTATTTTTTTTTTTCAACATCGTATCTCTACTCAGTTAACCTCATTCCTCTTCTTGCCACTCTTTGCTTTATTTCTCTTTCTTTTTTTGCAAGACATGGATCCCTTCTCCACATTTTTTCGGGATCCACGTCTCACCCAAAGACCACAGCGGCGTCAAGAGCGACAGGATTTCTTTCCTTCCTTTTCTGATCCCTTCTTTTCTGATCCTTTCTCTCAGGCGGATAGCAATACTTTTCTGGACAATGACGACTATACCCTTGGCAGTACAAACTCATTTAAGCCTCGCCAGCAGAGACAGTCACGTCAACAACAGCAACACCCTTCGCGGCAGCAACAACAGCAGCACTATGATAAAAACGAACATGACGATGATGATGATGATAACGATGATGACGACGATGATGACGATGTAGAGGAGCAAGAAGAGTATGCGCCTCAACATAAAGGTCCACTCCGAGGAGTTACTCAAAGAAGACAGCACCAGCAGCAACCTCAACAACAAAGAAGGCAGCAACGCAATTATCCAGAGGAAGCATATCAAGCTCCATATCAAACCGTAAACAATCGCCAACCCCATGGCATACACCATTATCAACAGCATCAACACCGTCCACAGCAGGAACATCCTCAATGGCGTCCTACTCAAGCTTCTTCAAAAAAGCGTAATCATCGTCATCGTCGGAAAGAAACACAACAAGCTAAGGCTGATCAAGCTACATCCGCACAAGTTTCATCAAACGACCCAGCAATAGCTGCTGCTGCATCTGAAGAGGGTGATGATGAGATGGTCTCACAAGACGCTACTTTTAGTGATAATGATATTCAGGAATCATCATCAGTCAAAACTTCGGTTCCTGTGCAAAGACCGACTAAGCCACAGCATTCGAATCCGTCTGCTACAGCTGCCCACCAAACAACCTCACATCCTGAACGTCAAGCTCCTGCGCTATCCTCGTCCGGAGAAAGCGACGGTTATGAGCAACAGACAACTGGAAGCACCTCTGATGATGATCTGGTCTTGCCTGGTCGTGAGCTTCAGCAGAAGAGTCTAGCCGAGCTTGACCAGATTGAGGCCAATCTAGAGGAACTATCCAAGGAGCTGGATCAAATCCTGTCGGGCGAAATCTCGAACAGCAAACGTGTTTTATTGACAGAAGAGAATTTAACCAAAGCCATGCTCAAGATTGACGCTGTCGAGAGTGGAGGTGAACCGTCTATTCGACAGAGACGTAAAGGACTGATTGCTCGAGCTGAACAGTTATTGCTCAAGGTGGATGACTTTAAGCGTCGGACTAAGACCAGTGCATGGAACCCATAAAAAAAAAAAAAAAAAAAAAACTCTTATACAAATCACGTATCCTTAGCTAAATTATCTCCGTAGAAGTAGGACACGAGACCTGAATTGTAACATAGACAAACGATCACAGCTGTATATACAAATTTCACTAGAAAATAAAAAATGTTTGATTAACAAACACGTTTTCTTTTTGATGCAATGGTATTACGAGAGGAGTAAGAGAAAGATATAGACTAATGAAATGAAAGTAAAAGAAGATTTTGCTCGGGACATCCTTGGGCTCAACTAATGTGTATTTCATATCTCTTGAGTGGTAGCATTGAGCATTGTGGAGAGGCAAAGGGATGGAGGAAGGGATAGGGATAGGATAGGGATAGGGGTAGAAGAAGGTTTGACTTTTTACCTTCCCGTAAAATGGAATGTGCTCCAAAAAATCAATGGGAAAGCTTATGTATATATCCCACTGAACTGGTTGAAAAAAAAAAAAAAAAAAAAAAAAAATGAAAAAAGGGCTCATTTTTGTTGAAGGAGCGTTTCAGCAGATCCGCAATACATGCACAGGTATATATATACATGTACACATCTTGCTCTCCCAACATCCAACACCCTAGCACCAGCCCGATTTTCCTACACTCACCCCCTGAATCCAAAGGCCAGAGAGCCTTTGGTGTATATCTCAGATGTATGTTGGGACTTTTAGTGCATGCGGATTGCTGCTACTGAGCGATCTATTGTTCGGGATATTCTTTTCCCTCATGTCCATCAATAACAAACAAATCGGGTGTCTGTTGAGATACACAGATAATCACTAGATCGTTTGCACAGACGGATGTAACTGAATTCAGAAAACACTAAAGCCACAAAATCAATGTTCAAAAAAAAAATAAAAAAAAAATAAAGACGTGATATTGCAATCCCTCCTTCCGTAATCATGTTGTGTGGACAAGGAGTGAGAGGGGGAAGGAGAGGGAAGGAGGGGGGAGAATATCCAATACTCAATATCTATTATCAATATCTGCTATGGTGTATCGACCTGTTCCGTAGCTGAGTTGTATTTCGCCTCTTTCTTTACCCCGCCTCTAAAAAGGTAAAACCATTGTCAGTGTCTGTCAGTCAGATGGCCATTAGAATAGAGTGTGAGTGTGAAGTGATTTATTTTTAGCCTGGATGGCTAGTCTTTGATTATTATAATTATCATTTTTATATCATACGGCTGCAAATAGGATTTGGATTGTGGAGTGAGCAAGAGACTGTGGGTTAAAAATAGAAATCACGTGATGCTTAATTCACCTCGTTATACCCTCTCACTCTGCCCTTCCACTGCCAAGTAAAGTAAGTTAAGTGTGAGAGATTGGAGATATTGGTAGCCATTGGGCAAGACATTTTCTATAGCCACACCACACACTAACCAATGAACCAGTGCATTCATGGCATAGACTGGATGTGATTATGGTTTTACATTGTAGAGAGAGTCGTGTGTAGGTTTTGTGCTATTGGATACATGTGCGTTAGATACGATCAACTCTTACCAGTCCATCCCACCTAACCTTCTGCTGCAATGGGTCAATCCTTGCTTTTTTTTTTTTTTTTTTTTTTTTTGTGCTTCATCTTCCTCTCCTCCTTTTTTTTTTTTTTTTTTTTTTTTTTCTTCTTCTTTTTCTTTTCCTCTTTCTTACTTTTCTTCTTACTCCACTTGTTCTTGTTCTTGTTCTTGTTCTTGTGTGTTTACATTGCTTAATATCCGACCAACCCTTTGATCTTTTTCAGACACAAATCAAAAGGACACAAAAAAGCAACAAAAAGCGCCCTTTTTTTTTTTTTTCCTGATAAAATTGAGAATTGAATCTGCGCATAAAAAAAGAAGAGAGTCTCCACCAGTTTCATCGTCATTCTTTTTTTTTTTTTTTTTTTATCT